>NC_038247.2:11104107-11312825 GCF_000004515.6 Glycine max
TGCAGAAGAGATTAACGAGAGCTTCAGGAAATGTAGTCAAATGCGCTGACGGAACTCGCAGCGCAATTGAACGTAGGTTTGGACTTGGTTTCCACCATGTTGGAGCCGCGCCTTGGAACAATTGTGAGTTTGTGTGTGTGTGTGTGTGTGTGTTGGTTTGAATTGAACTGTGTTGTGTTAAATTTGGAATGAGAGTGATAATTGTGTTTTGATGAGTAATCAGTGAGAATTTGGAATGACGGCACAATCCGTTTTTGAAAATAGGTGAAAGGAAGGCTTGAAGGCGGGCAGTTGTATACTCCTGCCTATGTGGCTCGTGTTGGTGCCATGGTTCGTGGTGCTGTGCGAGGCATCACCGTTCCCACAAATTTGACTGTGGTATGGAGCTCATTGCAGCAGTTGCTGCAAGAAATTGATGGAACCAGTGGTTTGGCTGTTGAAGGATCTTTCTTCCAGTCTTTGTTTAATGGACTTGTGAAGGAAGGCAAGATTCTTGGGTTGCTCCGCGCAGGAGTACACTGGACGCCAGCTGTAAGTGGATCCTTCCCTAACTTACTAGGAGTCTAGGATCTCAGTTCACATCAATAATCCTCTGACAGGGTCTGACCAGTAGAGCCTATGGCCTATGGGTAGAAGTAGTCAACTGCTATGGCATATATGCCTTGGGCTATTGAACTTAGTTCCTATATCTTTAGAAAGTATTTGTTGTGACTTCTATTTCTTATGTTACACAACAGGTGTTTGCTGTTGCTCAAAGGGAGTTTGTGGATTCATTCTTTTCTCAGGTAGGAACTCTCACTTCCCTCATGTTTCTCTTCCGTTGAAAATACCACAACTTTTGCCTACTTCTAGTATATTATCTATTCATCGGAGCTGTATAACTGTCTTTACAAGTTTGACAGATTGGACATGTATACTGACTTTTACCTGTTTATTCGTTGTAAATTGTATATTTTACCTGTATATTCTTTGTAAATTGCATCTTTTACCTTCTCATTATCTTTTGGCAAAGCAAAATTCTGAACCACTGCATTCATTCTGCCTTCTTTTTTGTATGCTATAGAATTCTTTTATCACATATGAGGCGCTGCACAAACTTGGAATTCCCCAGCCCATTCAATTCTTGCAGGTAGCTAAATTACTCCTATCCTGATTCTTTTTCTAAATAATAACTATTAGGATCATAGATATATGTGAAATAAATACTTTGTACTACTTGTTTCCCTAGCTTAGTTAATGAAGCCTAAGTTTGCGCAATCCAATTTAGTCCAGATATCCTGAAGGCAAACCTCTAGTTTCAACATTTGTTCATCCATCTATGATTGAGATGCTAGACGCTTCTACTGAGGATGCTCTTGACCGTGGTAGCTGGTAAGCACCGTAACATTTTTTTTTGCATTATCCCCAGTTTTTGTTTTCATTCCTTTCTTCATTACTAAATTCAGCCAGGCTTAATACTATCAATTGATATACAAATTACAGTTGTACAGTATAAACTATTTTTTTTAATTATTGTCATGTGTATAGTGGTGACTTTCTTATCTGATGGATGACTGTTGTGAACTTGTGATATTTTTACTCATCTATCCCTCTGATTTAAACTAACTTTCACATTACCTAGTTATTGGCTTAGCAAAAATAGATATCCAAATTAGAGTATAACATGTTCTTTTGTAAACTCTAATTTACTTATCGTTCCCAGTATCAATAATATGCATGACTTTATTAAATGGGTCTGGATGAGTTGGTGAAGAGGAGTAGGCACACCCTAAAACCCAACTTCTCTGGTTGCCTTGTTATGTTAAAATTTGTTTCTTTGTCTAGATAATGATTGTTTCCACTGGATGATAATGACTGATCCTATTTTATCAGTTTGTCTCTCTCTCTCGTCCTAGCCAGAACTAGATACATCCATATATTGTGTTCTTGAATTTGAAAACTCGTGATGAAAGTTTGGTTAATTTCTGTGAGAATCTTTATGCTATGTGGGATGTAGTGCAAGAATTCCCTTGACATTGTTTCCAAAAATCATTGCAAGTTATATTTACTGTTTACTCTTTGGAAGACAATTTTTTCTAAGCATTGTATTCTGATATAACAATGCTGCAGGAGTGATTCTCTTTCCTTATTGCCTTCATCATTTACACCCCAAGATGCATCAAAAATGTTGTCCCTATGTCAATCTGTTCAAAATGCTCTTAAGGTGATACTTAACCATGTTGTAGATTTATGCTCAGTGTTTTTGATTCATGTGTTGATAAACTTTATTTTCTTTGCAGTCTAACAAAGCACATATTTTTGGGGATTTTTATGTGTTGAGCAGCAGCTTTATAAAGGTTTGTTGTGGCATTTGATATTTTTTTTTGGTAAATAGTTGTGGCATTTGATGTAGTCATGTAGAAGTCAACTTAATTATTTAATTTTACAACCACATTGCCTATTATATAGTGCAAATGCTACTACTATGTCCAGTTTGAATATTGGTTTAATAGATTAGGTTAGTATTGCCAATGAGAACAAAAATTAAGATGCTAGACATGTTATGAAATTTGCTTAGAAGAGGTTCAGCAGTTTAGTGAATACACAGTTCAGAAAATTAATGCTCAGTTCACCATCACAACATGGCTATCAATGGGAACCCTAAAAAAAGTGGTGATATAAAATGCTTGCAGTGTCATCTACTGTACAGAATGGAGTTAGATGTTAGGCTAATATGTATGACCCTTTTATTTTTTGGTGAACACATGTATGACCCTTTTGGAGGGCGAGCCCTGGTGCAGCGGTAAAGTTGTGCCTTGGTGACTTGTTGGTCATGGGTTCGAATCCGGAAACAGCCTCTTTACATATGCAAGGGTAAGGCTGTGTACAATATCCCTCCCCCATACCTTCGCATAGCGAAGAGCCTCTGGGCAATGGGGTACGAAGTGTGACATGTATGACCCTTTTGGGCTATATATTTCTTTCTGTGATTAATTTCCTTTACTATATGCAGATTTTGGTTTCATATCTTTCATTTTTTGCTTAAGAATCAAGAATCAAGAATCAAGTGTAGAAGTTACTGTTGAATAAAAAAATATCTATATGCAACTATTTTATTGTTGGTTTCCTGATGCCATGTTTCTCTCCCTCATCTACTAGGACATCTGTGATCGTGTTGTGAAAGAATTGGAGACATTAGGTGTTTCAGGATGTGCTGACAGTACAATGCATGCTGATGTTCAAGTACCCAATGAAGCAAAAGTAGGGCATGAGTCAGGCAGGTTGAATGAGATGGTGAGTGATGGTGGTGCCAACAGGCATGCTGATAAAGGATCAAAGAAAAAAAAGGGAAAAGCCACTGGGAATGCAGTAGCAAATCTATCTGAAAGCGGTGCAGATAACCAGGAACAGACTTTGACCAAATCTAAGAGAGGCCAGAAAAGAGGTAAGGATGCATCTTCACAAACGTCAGATTCAAAGACAGGTTCTAAGAAAGAATCGCTTAAAGTGAAAGAGGATAATCCCAGTCCCTCAGAAGATTGGATCATGCAGAAAATTACAGCATTGGTTTCCGATTTTGAAGAACAAGGTCTGTTGATTTAGATATCAAATTTGTTCTTTTTCCTTTACATGTTACCCAATGTTCTCAAATGCAGTGCTATAAATTGATAGGTATAGATGATCCTGAAACAATTCTTAGGCCTTTGGCTAACCAATTAAGGCCTACAATAATCAGTTCTTGGATGGAGAAAAAGAAGGCATTGCTTACAAACAATGCAGAAAGAATGAAACGTTTGCTTGATAATTTGCAGAAGAAACTTGATGAGGTTTGACTGCTAATTGCATTTTTTGTTTTTTTCTGCATCCATTATTGTTGTCTTTATGTAGCTTTCTTTTCTTCTTTCATTCAAGGGTATTTATCAAGACATGTAAAATTAGTGCCCTTTTATATGTACAGTTTCTGATGTTCATCTTTTTTGGCAGTCTTTCTTAAACATGCAGCTGTATGAAAAAGCCTTAGAACTGTTTGAAGATGATCAATCAACTTCTGTAAGTTTGATTTAGTTATTCGAAATTTGGGGTTGTTTTCATGGATGAAACAAAATAAGTTAATGCATATATGATGCCCAGGTTGTTTTGCATAGGCATTTACTAAGGACAGTAGCAGCTCCTATGGTGGATATGCTTCTTCAAAACCTGGTATTATATCTAAACAAGTTATTTGTTAATGTTTCATGAGAGTTAATAAGATCTAAATCTAATGCTGGATTCATCATCTGCAGGATGAGCACAACAAATTAAAGAATGGACATGAGGTGCAGGAAGCTCCAAATTCTGAATCTGTTTCACTTAGTCCTGGAGACAGAACTGCCATTGTAAGAATAAGGCACTATTCAGTATTTGGCATAATTTCATGCATCATTTTTCCTTTTTTTAGTGTAGCAAATTTTGTATTAGTCTCATATTTTTGCTGAAGATCATCATTTGGAATGAGCACACAGAATGACATCAAATCTCTTATTTATTATGTTCTTTTGCAGTGTAAGAGTTTTCCAGGAGCTCTTGCAAATAAGGCTCTTGCTGTTGTAGAAGCATTGGAAGGAAAGGTTAGCATTTTTAATTCAGAAGCAATTCTCATTGTTAAGGTTCATTATATAAGTTTACTTCACTTTTCAATTCACAATTACAGCTGGTTTGCCTGGAAATATCTTTTTAGAATATGAAACTTATTATTCTGTATTATTTCCTAATGGTTTAACTAATATTTGAATATTCAATACAACAGAGTGTGGAGATATTCATGGCTGCTTTTAGAATGGTAACAGAAGAGAGGTAATGTGTCTATTTTTGTTTGTAGGACTTTATCATTGATTTGACCTCCAGTTCTTCTGTCCTGATGTGAACCCTAATACATAGTTTGTTCATTAATTTTTACAGTGGGTTGCCTTTGAAAAAGCTTGACAAGAAACTAGAAAGAACACTTTTACATTCATATCGCAAGGTATTTATGTTTACATTTATGTAAAAACTTACTATAATTTACTGGAGGCTTGATTCTACTGCTCAATTTTCACACAAGAATATTCTTTGTTAATAATGAAAACATCTACTGTCATCTTTAATTTATTTTTATTCATAAGTTTTACTTACTTAAATTTAATAATTTATAAGATACTCTAACTGGAAGTTAGTTGCAATTTATGGTTAATTTTACTTAGTGTTGAGTTTATCTTTATCATTAATTGTTATTTCAACAATGACTTGTAATTCTCCCTAATATTAGTTAGTGAAGCAATTCCATTTCCATGTAAAACTCAATCAGTTTTATAATGATACTCTACAATTTGATTGTTCTTAAACTGTGTGCCTTCTATCATTGTTATTAAACAGGAGTTGACATCTCAAGTTTCTGCTGAGACTGACCCTGTATCGCTTCTGCCAAAAGTTGTGTCTTTACTTTATATCCAGGTAACTACAGTATTTATTATTTTTGCTCCCACCTCCCTTTATCCATTATAAACATGGATATTTGTATGAATAGGTTTACCACAAAGCTCTTCAAGCTCCTGGAAGGGCCATTTCTGTTGCTATTTCCCATTTAAAGGTATGTTCTTTCTGTCAATTGATTAAGTTATGCATCAAATCATAACCAGAAATACTTAGTAATAGAAATAGCAAATAATAATGATATGGTCACCAACCTAGGAATTGCATTTTTTTTCTATTTCCAGTAAATAATAAGTTTAGTTGAGTTGAACACCTAAGATAGACAGTGGCATCAAATATGTTGTAATTGTAATTGGAATGAAGCCTGCTGGTGTTTCCCTCCAGACTTATTATCCATTATGATTATCTTATGGATAGAACCTAAATCCAAGCAGTCTTTCTCATGCTACAATTGAATGGTTGTATAATGCAATGCTATTATACATGATCCTTGTATGCTTCATTTAAACATCTAGGATTTTTACAATTTTAACCTTTATAGAATTGTTCACTCAGTGTATTTTTTTTCTTCTTTTTTGTTGAGTGAGGTGGGGGTACCCAAAAAAGCACTTTAGTCCTAAGTGTTCCTTATATGTAATCTTTAGGGATTGATTGGTGGCTTTTTCTCTTTAGGGACTAAGTTGGGTTTCTTTTTTTTTTTTTTTCTGGGGTGCTTGCTTTAATATTTTATGATCACTGCAACCTGATTTGGTCTACCAGCTGCTGCAGTGTGACATCCTAGTTCATGTTTCTTCTGGGATCACCGGAATCAGTCAAGCAATAGGAATAGGTTCAAATTTGATACGCTATTAACATAAAGTAGTAAATGCTATTATGTTTTTTACACTTATATTCTGTTGAAAATAATTTGCAACACCTGTGTTGCTTCACATCACATACATGATACACTGAATGTTTTAGCCACATTTTTGCTCTAGCTTTGACAATAATGTAGAATGAGACAGCCAAAAAAAGGAAAAAGGAATCCTCAGGTTTCCAATAAGAACAATGAATACTTCAAATTGAAAAACACCCGATAATATTTTTTAATTTAATCACGATAAAAGTGATGAGGTGAAGTAGTCTAAACCCCAGTTTTTTCCATTTCGCATACAGCTAGAAGTTTGTCAGTGTTTGTAATGCAGTCCATGTAATGGTTTACAATAAGAATTTTACAGAACTCCCTGATTTTGTTTAATGTGTATTAATTATCAGGATAAGCTAGGCGAGTCAGCATGCAAGATTTTAACTGATTATCAAACTGCCACAGTGACTCTTTTGACACTATTAGCAGCTTCACCTGGTGATGTGAGTAGCTACTAATCAATCGTGCATCCTTCTCACGTACATGTCATTCAAATTTGATATATGTCTCTTCTAAGTTAATCATTAAAGTAGAACTATTCTTTTATAGCTAAATTTTCTGGTGCAGTTTTTCCAACGATTTTTTTAAATAGCTAGAATTTTTCCCCCCTCACTTCTGTATGAGCTCCTTGTTTCCAAACATGCACACAAAATTTAGATTATTTTGAATAATTGGAATAATGTATAGATTGTGTACTACTTTTTCTTCCCATTTTCTACAGGAAGAGGATTGTGCATCTGATAGGATTTTGAGTAAAAAGGAGCTTCTTGAGAGCCAAATGCTGGACCTCAAAAGCTTGGTTTTGAGCACCTCCCAATCTTCATAAAAATTTGTAAGCCAAGTTTGGCTGCTGAATCAAGCTTCATCGTAAGGATGCACTAATTTTGTGTTGTCTATTTTGTTAGGTGCAAAAAGCCTGTGATACGTTGCATTTTGCTAAAGTAGACAATCTTGGGAAATTAGATTAGATTTTGTGGCTATTCATTTTATTCTAATTCGCACTATAAATCTTCACGTCGCAGGAAAACCTCTTAAGTCTTAACCAAAGATTTATACTTGTTTGATAATTGAAGGTATACTGGTTTATAAACTCTTCTGAATGAAAATTTCTTGAGAAGACATAGTTTACATAAGTTGTGTAGAGTAAACCAATTTGCCAAATAGACACTTCATCATTTTATAATAAATTCGTCTCATAATTATTTGAAATTTAAAGCCATTTTACATAACTTTGTTACTTTTTAGTCTACACAACTTGTAAAAACTAGTCTATACAAGTTTCTCGTAATCAACGTTCAACAAAAGTTTTCTGAACTTTCCCACCTTCAGTCGTTTTAAAACCAATTAATTTGGCTAAGCGTTTTTTCTCTTCTTTTTTTCGGGTGGTGGATTTCAAATTCCTTGGGAAATTAACAGATAAATCTGATAACTTTCAAATAAAAAAGAAATGTTAAATATAATTAAGTAAAATATTAAGGAAGGTTGGTGTTATTTTTCCTTAAAATCATCAACGTTCATTAGATTATGACAATTTTTCTGATAGCTAATGCTCGAGTCCAGTCTTTAACACGTCACACTTGGAACGGCCATGACGGAAGCTGAGTCACAATTACCAACACTTAATCCACTATTCAGGTGGAATATAGAATGCTAATTGAACCGTGATTTTTTTTTCAGTATTGAATCATGGATTAGAATCACAAAAATACTAGCTGGATCATTCATCATCTGATATCTTGCTGCTCATCTTTGTTGTTACAGAACCTCAAATGCAATGACAATCTTCATGCCAACAAGCTCTACCATTTGCTCAGTGGAACAAATTTCAAACTTTTCTCACCAAGCAAGGCCTATATAATTCCCTAATACTCCACATGTTTTAATGTAAAATCTGTGACTAAATTTAAACATTTATTTCAGTTTGGTTCAACAATTTGAAATTCTATTAAATCAATTATATCAACTTAAAAGCAAGCAGACCCATTAGAACAAGTAGCCAACAATTGAAGAACATTCAAATGTCATTATGTTGATGACAGAAAGGGAAGGAAAAATGGGGGCTGACGACGTCTAGTCTAACAATTTAAAAGTAGTGTCGTCCTATATACATCGTTCTCCACCCCTCTGCAACATAATTTTACGGCAATCGAAGCCATGGCAAATGGACTTTGCGTAAAGGGAGACAACTATATTTTACAAACTATTTCAAAATCCCTATCGCGTACGTAGTGCCAACCATTTTTTTAAAATTAAACCTTTCATAGTAAATATACTACATGATTCATCAATTCAACCACGTTTAAATCGGAAATAATTACATATTTTAAATATTAAATGATATGGTTAGTAACAAACCTTACATGAAATTATTAAAAAAATTACACGTCTAACAAAATGAAAATTTCATAATAGTCAAATAATAAAAAATCATACTTGAATTTCAAGCATAAATATTTGTTTTAATAAAAAAAATTGAATAAATCAAAATATCTGTTAAAGAGTTCAAAACTATATTCAGCTATTGACTTTATCAGCTTTAATCAATTAGACTAATACTTGACCAATTTTTACTTGCACCAGTTTTGAGCTACCTGAAGTAGTCACCTGACCAATTCAATTTTAGATCTCTGATCCTAACATTCAGATTAAGATAAAATTATTTCGGAAAGTACATCCATTTTCGATCCAGGTGTTTTTCCTGTGCATTAGCTAATGGGCAGAAAACCATGTTTGTCAGACAGCTAGGTTATCCTATGTATCCTAATTATTGTTTATATTAAGGCAAGGAAAAATAAAATACTAGCTTGGATCACTAAGGCGACCAGATAGGAAGAAACGCCAAATTGAAGAATACTAATACTGCAAAATGACTCCAAGGCATTAAATCCATAATCGAAACTTTACAGTAAAAAGGTTTTTGTTTCCTCCTCAAAGTTGAGGCAGATGTGGTCTCTTTTCCAACATTTCATAATGTAGAACAAAATTATCCTGCAAGGAGGTTCTACATTAGAGGCTAAAAAAAGAATATTAATTGGGGAATAGGAGGCAGAGTTCACTAACATCATCGACAGAGTATATTCACAAAAACTAACCTTGCGGACGGTTTCAAATATGCTTGGATCGAAACAGTGATAAGATCCTCTCTCATATGTGTTTGTTTTAACCAGCGGCTCCATGTTGGGAACTCTTATTAACCATAAACGATGTTCTTTGTGATAAAACCAACCTCTGTTGTAACTGCGAGCAACAACCCCTATCCCGTTAGAAATTATTGAATTGGGAAAATAATTTCAGAGAATTAAAATTTAGGAATTTGTCAACATATTTTTAATTTAGGAATACTAAAACTAGATATAAGTGGTTAATGTGCTAACCATGCATTATTTAATTAACCACGCATCCGAGTTAATTGTACCCAAATTATAAAAATTAGAAACAAGCTCAAATTATCCAAAAATAAAAAGAAACAAAAAGGACAGATTGGAGGAAATGTGCATACAGCTCACTGGCGGCATATAATTGGGCTTCATCTTTGGGCATGCTGCAAAAAAGATTATTTTTATATTTAATTATAAAATAACAAGCAATTCAATGAAAAAGTAAGTGATATTCAGATTTTTAAGCCACCTATAAAATATGTAAAACAATGTTTCCACCGAAAACTTGGAAAAATAACCTTGCTGCATCATGCAATAATAAAAAGTTAGCCCAAAGAAAAGGTTTGAAAATAGGGAAATGAAATTATAAAACATAATGTAAAAATCTCACATGTAGAGCAGGTGGCTGTTTGGCAAAATAACATTGTGGCACTGTAAACTCTGGATCTCCCTTAGCTGATTCATCAGTCCATGGAGACCCAAAGGTCTTGTGAAGATTTTCTGATGAATTCAAATTTAACCCCAGTGTAGTAAGATCAATTCCAAGAGCAAGAGATGTCAGGTCAGGATCACTCATCCTGATCACACTTAACAGGCCAAGCAAACCAAATGGATCTGGTGCTGGTTGTGCAGTTTGAATAGACTTCATGCCCTGATCCCTAAAAGACTGATTTACAGCTGACATTTGAAGGCGGAACTGGGACTGATTTTGGTGCTGTTGATATTGCTGGATGAGCTGGTCATATGAACCCATACCAGAAACTGTATTTGGAGAATTTAGCGGCCTTAATCCAATGCCAGGAGGTCCACTGGTCTAAACCAAAATACAAAAGTGATTAGGATGTCAGAAATACTTGTTTCAGTAGGAAACGTGTAATTTTATTTTCATCAGGCACCTCATCTTGAAAGACAAGCTGAAGGGAAAGGAGGGGGGGCTTATTCATTACAAAAACATGTTCCATCGACGAGTACAAAGCTTGCACACCTGTGAATGATAGGTCGAATGTGAAGATGGGAAAATATCTGATCCATGTAGATGGAGAATATCCTGGTTGTTAACAGATGAAAAAGAGACATTGCCACTACTGACTGAAGGAGCATGCTGTTGCTGTTGTGCTCGATGTGATGAATATGTACCCCCTAAGCTGAAACCAGCTGACCTTCCCATCTGCAGATAGAAAGCATGGAAAGTTCAGAAGAACAGTGTTTTGATCCATCAAATATTGTACAAAAGGATATGTATATAGATAAGATTTTTTTGTCTTTTATAAAATGTAACCCACAGAGAAATGCTGAGATTGCATCATTGGCACAGTATTGTCATGAAGTTGTTCTTTCTGGTGCATATCCATAGCATAATCTGCATTACCACCTGCACAAACAATATGGTAAGAAATAAATATTGAAGTCAATTGAACAACTTTAACTAAGTAGAATTCTGCAAATAAACAGAGGTAACCAAAAATAATTAGAAAAACACAGTTGTCATTTCCAGCAAAGCAATCTAAGATTCATCAGCGCAACCCTTGGTAATTAATTTGCTTGCAAAATTTAGAACAATATTGCATCCTCACTAAATGTATAACAGATAATACAGATGGTTAACTTAAAACAGAAAGCAGGGGCACATACTCCTGTCACAACCAATCAAAAGCCAAAACACTGAAATAATACAGAGAATAGTAAAATAAAGAGAGTAATAAAGCAAAGCACTGAAAGTAAACATGCATACAGATCCAGAAAACCCATCTCGCTAAGGATACTCTTTAAACTCCAAAATATAAGGCATACTACACCTTTGAATCCTGGTAAAGCTGGGAAATCTTCATTTTGAATGCTAAACTCTTGGTTTTGTTGAACAATGGGACTAACACCAAGACCCTGTTTTCGTAAAGAACCTGAAATATTTTTGTTTATATCATATTATTCTTTATTGTACAAGATGCATAAATATATCAAACATAAAAAAACATTTATCATCACTTACCCAACTGTCCTTGAGGCCCTCCAGCAGAACTAGGACGAGTTGTCAGTTGAGGGAAGTCATTGATGTCAAAAGGTGAACTGTCATTAGAATTCATATCATTCAACATCCCCATAGAGTTCAAGTTACTCACTGCTTGAACATGGCTTTGGGAAAGTGGACCCCCACTAGGATAAGAATTTCCTAGCATTGAAATTACCTGCGGAGACCCTGGATCAAGAAAATGTTGGTTACCACAGTCAACTCTATTAAAGGGGGAAATTTTATATATTCAACATGCATGAAACGTACAAACAATTTGATCATGCAAATATGCAATTCATATAAATCTCAAACAAGCAGCAGTTCTTTAAGTTGTTTTCAATCAAATTTTGCTGCCGTAGTAACAAATAACATTCACATATCATATCAAGAACCCCTTTTTATATCAATTGATGAAAGAAATAGCATGGTGACACCACAAGAGCCAACAAATTTGATGCAGGCGAACAAGCAGCAATAAATGCAACAAAAAGCTTATCCACAATATCAACCCACATTATCAAGTTTTAGAAAGTAAAAATTGCAGACTAGCTTACTCTGGTTGAGGACAACAGTCCACCAGTCCACATAGCAGAATAATGTGGTTCAGAGGGGTCCCAGTTTTAAACAGCCTATTGTGTCTTTGACATGGCTGCACTATTGCAAAGCACATGAAAATAGTGGCCAGAGTGAATATGGCTGACAGATGGGAATTATCTTCAAAACTCTCATTTCCCCTGTTCCAGCCTTTGGCTTCTTACTTTAAGAATTCAGTTGTGTTATGCATGGATATAAATGTTGAAAAAAATATATATTTAATTATAGTAATATTTTAAATGTGGCAAGTTATATTCTGGTAATTGTGTTGATTAGGGTAACTGTATATTCTTGTATTTATGACTCTTAATATAAATATATGCTCCGCAGTGTAATTCAGACACAGAATTATCATCAGTGTGTTTGGATTGGCAGTGAAGACCCGAAAACAGAGTGTCCCGCCATGATTTTCCACCACACCAAACAGTAGTTTTAAAGCTACCATGATTTTTTCAACATGGTCCACCACATTTCCAAGCATGCACTATATGTATCACATTCTCTCTCTTTGAACAATAAACATCTCAATTGAAAGAACAGCCCAAAATGCTCAAAATCTAGCCAGTCAGAATATCAACATGAAAAATAATTGAGGATTCTACTCAAATAAATAAAGAATTTCTATGTGAGGCATATCATTTTTGCACCTGAATCGCATGAATTGTGTGAGAATCGCATGAATCACATTCTCCTTGTGAATCACTCGATTCTGATTCAAAATGGGTCGCACACAAAGCATGTCGGGTCATGCGCGGCCCAATTATGAAACCCTAAAAAAAAAACTTTTTCCAAAAACTTGTGTAAAAGGGGGGAACAAGCTGATTTTTTCTTCCCAAAGAGACCCAACCTGTCCCCATTGTGTGAAAGACATATATTTGTTCATGTGATACAAAAGCATGTCTCCTTACCTTGTTTTTGCTATTCTCCTCTTTATTCATGCGATGCAAAAAGAGAGTGACCCACCCTTTGTGCCCTCTCTTTTTGTATGTTAATGTGTTGATTGAGTATTAATGCAACCACACGTGCCTGCAAGCTGAGTGGTGGTCCCCTGTAAACAGTGTTTGTTTTGAAGCTTATATGACACTTGGTGTGTGTTTTCATTTCTCTCTCATATGTTTCTTTATGATAAAATGATCCTAGTAACGTTTTTCAGTTATTGGTCATGAATTTGTGCATATATATAAGTGTGTGTAATTTGTGCATATATATATATATATATATATATATATATATATATATATATATATATGTGTGTGTGTGTGTGTGTGTGTGTGTGTCTGTGTGTTTTATATTTAACATGAATCTTATGATTCACAATTCAAAACATAGGCTTTCTGATTCACGATTTGTATCCCGATTCAACTACCATGCTTGAGCCACTCATCAAGTGACCACATGTACCCCACTTCACTCACCCATGACAATATTTGCCCACTTCTTTTGACAATACAAAAAAAGAAAAGATTTTCAATTAATATGGCAAGGGGAAATAGAAAATGCTTACATTAAGGTAAATTTCTTTCATATACAAATATTCCATAAAAGAATAACTTATAATGGTAAAAGTGCATACCTTGTGGAAGCACACCACTCATTAATCGATTCTGTCCTTGCATACCTAAACCACCGGATCCACTGTTTGCACCCAAATTTAGACGAGACGAGAGACCAGGCACAGACAATCCTCCACCAGTCCTTCCAATATTCCCTCCTCCAACCATGTTTCCCACAGAACTTGTGATTCGAGGACCTGCATTTCCCAAAATTGGGTTTACTCCCAATCCTGGAACAGCATTTCGGTTACCAACTGCAGCAGATGTAGGAAGAATCCCCGGAATAGAACCACCAACTCCATTTGTGCTACTACTAAATCCAGGGTTTCCTACAACACTTATACCTCCTCTATTGGTGACTCCTGAATGTCCAAGGGAGCTTCCATGAGATAGCTGCAAATATAATTGAGACAGGCAAAAAACCAGTAAATAACAAAAAATACAATGACAGAATAAAGAGGTGAGAATAAGCTAAAAATTTCAGTTATTACTCTCATACCTGAGACAATGCAACTGGGAGATTGTTGGATGTAAATCTTCCACTAGAAAGGCTTCCAGTGGGTTGTTGAACACCCCCCGATGGTACATTATTTATAGTTGAGTTTCTTGATGTGAGTGTACCGGGCATGTTGGGAACATTAAAGCTCCCATGAATATTGTGCAATCCTTGAATGCCTCCTGCAGCAAGAACCTAGCAATTACACAACTACATGGACATATGAAATGAAGAAAATCCAGTAAAAGCTCCCCACCAGTGTGATGAAAAATTGGGGAGGCTGCACCAGACTGACCAGAAAATGATGAAGCAAAAGACCGTCCAGCACCATCTGGAAGATTTGAAGCAGATCCATTCAGAGAAGACTGCAAGGAAAACTCTGCTAGGATTAAAAATTAAGATAGGCATGCTAAAAAGAAAAAAGTCTGAAAGTGGCAATCAACATCTTATGATTTAAAATAGTAATAATCATAATATATATAGATGTGTGGGGATATATTTTAACCATGTAATCCTCTAAAAAAACTCAACGCATCATACTACCATGCATGTATGCAATGCATCATATGCCAAAGAAATGAAAATATATCAAGCTGGAATTTGCAACTCACAACCGAGAACAGAAATCATATAAAATCCTAATATAAGCCGTCTACTTCAATTTAGCAAGAGAAAAGTCAAAGTTTTTCATGAAAATAAATCAAAATACAACATTACAGTGACCACGCAGGAGAGTGCACAGAAATATAAAATACTGAAAATAATCGCCAAAAGACAAAAAATAAAACAAGAATAGAAAGGGGAGAAGCTTTTTGGGACATAAGGGAATACATTAAGTAACCCCGACATGGCATGAATTTCAAAAGGTCAACCCAAAAATCATCCCTTGCTGAAAATGGTCCGCCTTTGTACTCAAAGTCCTCAGAACAATCTGAGAAGTGTTTCCTTGTTACCAAATAACAACCTAAAATAACATGATGTAAAAGAAAATATTAGACATGATGCAATACAGTAACTTTTAAGCATTTAATAATATAACAAAGTAAACCAAACTAATTAAAATGAAAAAGAAAGTCACATTTGACAAGTTCTCCCATTAGAATCCCGTTCCCTTCTCCAAACTAGCATGAAAGTCATCCAGATTCTACCATTTAATCCCTTGTAACTAAACATGCTTCTCTATAAATCCAGGTTACTTCTCCATATAACTAACATGGAAACATCCGTGACTACAAGACAAACAAACAAAATAGATACAAGCTGTAAAACATACTACGCACTTATGAATTTAATAGGCATGCACAATCGATGTAAAAAAGTTCATACTATCCTCAATTCAGAACCCATATTTGGAACAGCTTTTAAGGTTATTATAATAAAAGCTAACAAAATTACCATACATGACAGTTTGTTGATCGACATCATCGGTACATATATTATTTATTCTACACCTTATTTATTTTCTGACATCAAAATAAAATTTGTAGTTCCACTTAGAATAGACCAATACTGCAGTTGCAGTATTGTCCACAACCGCATCAATCCACAATTGCGGAGTAGTTTCGATTAATAGAGAAAAAAGCCACAGCATAATCCCAACGGCTGCAACGCAACCACAACGATCTAAACAATCCAGATTTTGTTTTAAAAAACAGATGCATTCACCACAACTCATCTCACAGTAGTCTCAACTCCGGCAATCACATTAACCACAGCGCACCGCAATATTCTGTTCGTACTAAAATTTAAAAACCATGGCAGAAACAACCGAAGCATGTTTCAACTCCCTATTTACAGATTAAAAAGATATGTATTAAGCTAAGCTTAAACCTCTAGTAACGATGTGCAAACCCTAAATTAGCTTCAAAGTACATCTCATTTCTTCGCAAGGATACCTAGGCGGGAAAAAAACAAATTCAAAGCAGAAACCATAGCCAAAAAATTATTGCCGACACACTGAAAAATCAACAGCAGCAACAAGTTACAAAAACAAAGCCGCGTCAAATTTTCAATTGCGTATTCCTCAATCCTTTCACATCGTAAACCAAAAAAAAGCATGCAAATCATTACACAGATAAACACGCTATACTACAAACCATTGGCAACCTATAGGTTTCAGTTCACGGAATCGAATTAACTGTTAGGAATAAAAACCTACACCGAAATTCGAAGCTGGAGAAGCGGAAGAACAAAAGCGTGCAGAGTTGCGAAGGAGTGAGGGAAGTGTAACGAGGATCTAAAGGAATAAAATGATGAAGTGAAAAGCAGAGTAGATCGAAGGTGGAATCAACTCGGAGAGGAAGAGAGAGTACCTGAGGAGCAGATCAGAGCTAGTTCTGAGTCAAAGACCGAGTTCGGATGCCCTAAATCGGAACCAGAAAAATGAAAGTGAAAGCTACAAAGGAAGAGAAGAGAGAGATAATGTTACGGGTTGGGTTGGGTCCGAGACGACAAAAGAAAAGGTTTATTATAAATTTCTGGTGTAAAAATGAAAAAATGTGCATGCGGCTGCCAATACAGGTTCCTTCGCACCACTTGGGCCTGCCTAAATTGTAAACTAGTAAGTAGCAAGTGTTCCACCTTTCATTTTGAATAATATTCATAACAAAAATAATAGCTACTGATGGATACAAATCGAGTCGTCCTTGCTAATAAGTTTGTGTGGATAGCCAGTTATGATTACAAATTTTTGGAAATTTTGGTGAAGTAATTAAATAAACAAAGATTTTTTTTAGAACACAGTATTCTAAAGAAAATTTTATTCAATCTGAATTAAATAAATCAATGGATAGTCTTAGTTCCATGGAAAATACCAGTCTAAGTGAAGACTCTAAAAATTTTAAGCATATAAAAAAAATCATGATTGAAATGATAGTGACAATTCTAATTACAGTTATTTTGATTATATATTTAGTAGGTGCCCATAACATCCAAAATTTCTTATTTGATAAAACTTTTTTAGTTAGGGATAATAAGAGGAATAATTATTCTATCTATTTAGATATTGAAAATCAAACTTTGAGGATTAACAATGATCATTCTTTTGTAAGGACGGATATGATATTTTGGAAGACAATGCTATTAATTAAACAATTTTAACTTATCTCTTATTATGGTAAACTTATTTCAGACCCTTTGATTAGTTCATTTTAAATCAGTGGTTGACATGTGTTTCTCTTTCTTTGTTTTTCTCTTATGTTCTGCCCTTTTTTTTTTCTTTTACGTCTTCTCTCTTATTTGATGTTTGTCAAGGGGAGGCTTGCGCATTGCTTCAAGTACAATTGCCACAAGGAGCCATTGAAACCACCACAAAACAGGTGCAACACTAGGACAAAGTTAGAGACGATCATGTGTTGTGTCACGATGATCATGCACACGATGTTGCATGCAATACGAAGTTTAAAGATTTGTGTAAAACAAAAACAATGGTTATCAACGACAAAGTTTAGAGTTTAGAGCAGTGGTGTTATCGGCAAGCATGAGCGCAACAATTGGAAGTTCCTTACAAATACGACGACACCAGAATCAAGATTCGTGGATGAAGAAGATCTTGCTGTTACTCTAACTTCCTTTCATCTTCATTGGATTTTTTATTTTCCTTATATAGGTTTGAAACTTTTTATCCATTTCCTTGAATCCTTAACTGATTTGTAACTTCTAAATAATTAATTTTGTTTGCTTCTTAATTCAGAAATAACTTTGTGATATAATTAATACAGAGGTTGAAGATTTAGATTGTCGTGACATTTGTATTTGTTGGTTGCTACCTCTAGCACAACAACACGATAGTAAATCTAAATGGGGGAAGTTTTCACAAAATTAAAAAAAAAATATATCACTCTTCTAAATTTTTAAAATTGTTTGTATAAGTTTTTACAAAATAACAACTTGCACTATATGAGAGAGAAGGTACTAGAAAAGGGCATTTGGCTAGGGCAACGTCTTAAATGAGTGGTCCACCAACAATGCACTATATGTTAACTATAGACTAAAGAAGGTAATAGTTAATTAAATTAAAAGAATAAAATTTGCTAATATCATCTTTATCACATATTGTTGTTTTCACATCATCTGTCACAAATATATTATTATTTTTTTTCACTAATACACACTACCTTTTTCCACACATCTATTTTTCGGTATTGGCCTTCTCCATCTATTGATGCCCCTACATGTATGGGTAACAAAACAAGCTTGGATTGTCAAGATGACTTGGTTAACCTATTTGTTTAAGTGATTTGGGACACTTATATTTTTTTTTTGTCTGTTTGAACCAATCCCACCTTTTTCCTACCAAAAGATGGGCATGTGGCAAGACAAGGCAACCTAACGAGCCTTATTTTTCAATTATGTAAAAAATAATAACCCTCATTTTCCACATATAAAAGGACTTTGAGGTTGTAAATATTATGTTTGCTTTATTATCTAAAACAATAACATTCCTAAGAAATATTATTTTTTGGGAATGTTTTTTTACCTATGTAATTCTCACTAAAATATTCTGGTGGGAGAGTTGGGAAATATAACTTTTTTAGATTGAGAAAAAAGATTTTGTGTGGTAAGAGTGCAATATTACTCTTATTTGATCATTTGATTTGATACGATAAATAATTAAAGTTTATAAGAATGTTCTGTTATTCTTAAGAATCATAATTTCTAAGCATAAACAAACTTTTCTTATACCAAACGTTATATATGACAGTCTTTACTCTTTAGACAAGCATTTTCTTTCTCTCTTTTTTTGTGTTATAGTTTCCGTTGTCAATTAGCAAGTAACTATGTTATTGTTAGTGTTAAGAACGAAACTTACGAAATGTTAATGTGTAATTAATTTTAATTTTTTATAAGTAAAAATGTTGAGAGATATTAAAATCAAAATTTTAAGGTCAAACAGCAGTATCCCACTAATCAGAATATTATCATAGTATTTGTCGTTAATTGTGGGAGCTCTCCCACTATCTACAAAAGCCACATCCTATTTAAAGGAGATGAATGATCGAATGGCACAACATTCTTTATAACCTTGTTTGTTAATAAATAAAGAATACAACAACCAACCCAATTGCAGTAGGGGGAAATTTTATCCAATAACACTGGAAACGAATTGAAAATAAAAATCAAACTTGTTTGATAGCATTGGGGAGAGAATAGGGTGGAGTTCTTATTGAGGCATTTAGCCCAAGACTAGTGTGACGATTAGGTACGTTGAGAGAGTTGAGAGCAAGCTAAGTTATTCGAGGGAATCGAAATTGCCATACTTCCTTTGATAGGAATTAAAATTGAAACTGCATACAAAAAAACTATTGTATGTAGATGCCACCATCATTCGTGTCATTCGTACGAAATATTGTACAACAAAACATTTTCCTGTTGAAATTGTGAAGAATTCAATTTGATCAAAATCATCATTCGTGTCATTTTGACGAAAAAAATGTTTGTAAAAAATATCATTTTCCTTGTGAAATTAAGTGAATAAAATTCATTTATTAATACTTAATTAATATTCACTGTATTTGACTAATTAAATAAAGTCCAATATAAGTTACTTGCGCCCATAGAATTATTGCTCTAACCCAAAGTATTACTGTAACGATGTAAAATTTAAGTGCATTCACATAAGTAGGAATTATTTATTTGGCAAGAATTTTGTGTTTTTTATTTTGTACAAATTTCTTTTGAGTCAGCAACAATTACAAAATACGAGTAAGATTGTCTCGATCTGATGGATTGGATGACATTGTTATTTCTGACCCATCATAAAAAAAAAAATTATTGTTCTACATGGAAGTCTAAACTAAGTAGATTCAACATATGACAAAGAAGGGAACTACTATATAAACAACATAGAAGTATCATACCCAATACAGGTTTTTTGTTTGTCCAGAAATCAACTATATCGATAAAATACATAAAATGTTGAGTGCGTATACGAAATATCACTGCTTTTTTTATAAATAAAAAAAAGTATAAGAGAGATCACCCACGCAAGCATTTATAATTTTTTTACCATAGTGGCTTGATAAAAAAAAATGCTATTTGGAAGTTAGTAATATCTAACATATAAAGAGATCATCATTTGAGTACGTTTAAGTTAACTTCGAAAAAAGTGGGAGACATTAAGCGACACAAAGTCACAAACCAGCAAAATTTCAAATCATGAAGTAAGTTATTAATTATGAGTGTTTCTCTAATATCAAAATCGTTGATTTCCAAATATACAGTTTCTTAATTTTCCGAAATATCATAATAGTGTGACTATATATATATATAACCAGAAAACTAATAGCAGGATAGACACTCATACCTGCAACAACTTTTGAGTACCATTCCCACGGTTGGCTTGAGAAGTTCAAGCTAAGATACGAATCAAGTTATTTTGTCGTTTTGAAGTTATTCAGTTGATACAAGTAATGGAGATGAAATTGAAATCCGCAAAGAAAAAAAAAACAGACTAGTTTCCTTCAAAATTGTTTTTGATATGGATAAAAAAAAATTTACAAAGTTACAAGCTGATTATTCTCTTGCAACAAAACAACTTAAAGGAAGAAAATACAACAAAGAAAGGTTTACAATTGATATTTATTGTAATGCTGGTGGATTAGAAAATTTTCCTTTATGGATGATTGGAATTATTTCAAAAGGAGATATAGCAAGGAACATTGGGATAGGTCAAAGCTTGATGGTGTGCTTTTCAAGCAAATTCCTCATAAGGATGAGAGTTTCTTGAGCTCAAATTTCAAAGAGGAGGAAGTTAAGGAAGTGGTATGGGAATGTGGAAGTCATAAAAGTCTGGGCTTGATGGTTTCAATTTTAAATTTATGAAGTCTTTTTGGGAAACTTTGAGAGAGGATATCATGTGTTTCATGGAAGAATTCTATGAGAGGGGTATTCCCGAGGGGAGGTAACCCATCTTTTATTGTTCTCATACCAAAGATGAATGATCCTATGAGTTTGAGGAGTATCGACCAATCTCTCTTGTTGGGTGTCTATATAAAATAGTTGTCAGAGTGTTAGTTAATAGATTAAGGCGACTTTGCCACATGTGACTGACAAAAAGGCAATGTGCTTTCTTGGCATCAAGGAATATTCTTCAAAGTGTGTTAGTTGCAAATTAAGTCATGTATAAGGCAAGAAGAAAGAAAAAAAAAAGGGTTTACTCCTTAAAGTGGACTTTGAAAAGGCGTACGATTTCGTTAATTGGGAATTCCTTTGGTATATGCTTCAAAGACTTGGTTTTGATGGAAAGTGGATTAGGTGGATGATGGCTTATTTGAAATCTAGCTCTATGTCGATGCTAGTAAATAGGAGCCCTACAAATGAATTTATCATGGAAATAGGCCTTCAACAAGGGAACCATTAGCTCTGTTTCTTTTCACCATTGTGGTATAGGATCTTAGCGGATTGATGAGACAAACAAAGGTGATGGACCTCTTTAAAGGCTGTGTAGTGGAGAGAAAATGGTAGAGGTGAATTTGCTCCAATATGCCAACGACACAATCATTATCGGTGAAACATCTTTAAGCAATGTGTTTGTTATCAAGAGTATACTTCATTGCTTTGAATTGGTATCCAACCTAAAAGTCAATTTTTTAAAGAGTAGTTTGGGAGCGATCGGGATGAATAGGAGTGTTTGTGAAAAGGTGGGTGAATCTTCTAAACTGTAGGACAATGGAGATCCCGTTTAGTTGTCTTGGTCTCCCTATCAATGTAAATCCTAGGGTGGAAACTACTTGGAGACCGATCATTGACAAACTCAAAAGAGAAGGTATCTACTTGAAATCACAAAAAGTCATCATTGTGTGGAGAGAATTTGTCTCGTCAATTTGGTATTGTCTTCTATACCTCTCTTTTACATTTTTTTTTCAAAATGCCTAATAGTGTTTTGGGAAAAGTTGTGGTTATTCAAAGAATTTTTTTGGGGCAAGTCGGGTTTAAAATCTAGTATATATATGTAAGCTTCACTTTGAGGTTTTTAGAGTCATCGAACCTAAACTTTAACTCGACAACAATCTTTGAGCTTATTCAATTATGTAACATTCACTTCAATAATTTTAAGTTGTCAAATTAAAATTTTAGTTTTATAACAATTATTGATATGATTTAATGTGACCTATATTTATGGAATATTATTAAACTTCACTCAAATCTTTTACAACCATTAGATCAAAACTTAAATTCTACAATAATTATTGATTTGATTTAATTTTTATTGAATGATAAATTATTTAAATCAATTATTAAGGATATAAATTAAGAAATAAATTATTTATTTTGCTCCAACAAATAAATTATTATGTATATAAATAATAATTCATAATAAAGTATGTTTTATTCAATTAAATAACCTTTGCTTCAATATTTTTGAACCGTCAGGTTAAAATTTATTTTGACAAAAATCATTGATATGGTTTAATGTAATATAAAATTAATGAAAGAATATTAATTTTTAAAGAAACAATGTTTTAATATTATTATAATTATTATCTTTTATATATTTATTAAATAAAATTAGAAAAAAATATAAAATATTTTAAAAATAATTATTTACTTTTATAAATTAATAATTATACTAAATTCAATATATCTCTATTCATAATTTATGAAAATATTTAACAATGATGTATTAGTATTATAATTACTATCCTTTTCATATTTATTAAATAAAAATATATTAATAAAGGAGTAAGAGATAGTGTAGTATTAATTTTTTTTTCAATATGTTATAGAACAATTGAGAAAATTATAGAATTCTTAAACACTATTAAATAATTAATTATCTAATTATTTTTATGAAAAGGAGGAGGAAAAACGTGTCACAAATAACTAGTGGAAAAACGTGTGATTATAAATAATTAGAGATAAATTATTAAATCATTTAATGTATACAAAAGAAAGAAAGAAAAATGGCGAGAATTAAAGGGAATGAGTTTTTTTTGTGTGTGTGTTTATTCTTTTCTTTGTTGTTTTCCGTTCACCAATAAAATAATTTATTTAATTAGTTAGTATTATATGAGTCATGAATTGCGGTCATCAATGCTCAGCAAAGAGGACTGGTAGTTATAACTCTGTTTTAGATACAATTTGACATCCTTGATATATTTTTTTTAAACAACAACATGATATTTTATAACCCATACAATTTGACACTACATTGAACATTTGAACGTAATATATGTTATTTATCAATAATTTATGCACAAATCCTTTTAAAAAATACGAGAGTCGGCAAAATTTCCATTTTTAATTTAATTTGTTTAATAAAATATTAATTTAAATCAAATCAATTTGATAGGTAATAGTTTTATAAACGTTGCTATTTTACTCTCTATCCTGCCTAATGTTTTTGGTTATTAATAATAATTTCAAAAATGATTATTATGATGAAATATTTAATCATAAGTGTTTGAAAAACTAAATTCAGTTTTGTTTTATATCAACGGAGTAACCATTTCTTTCTATCTTCGTATTAATTTCTTATTAGCAATTGCTACACTTTTTAATCACCACTATGATTAACCTCATCTCATAGTGTTCCTTTTCTACATTTATTTCTTGCCTTTCTTTTTCTTCAGACAACTCACGCACTGCTCAAATCAACCCACAACAACGTATACGTCAACAAACATGCGCTTCACATGATGTATAGCATGAAGTAAAAACAGGTATATCTGTATAGATATTGATTAATCAAAGTGATTGTTTTGTATACGATCAACACATTGCACACCTCCCATTTTATGTATTATTGATTTTCATAGGTTTCTTCTCAAATTCGTAAATCTACAACCACTTTGACTTAGTTTAATTAATTTTTTTAATATCAGTTTATTTTTTTGTCTTTATATGTTCAATTTCTATTCATTTATGCATTTTGTTTCAGAGTTATTTGATTTATTGTTTTGATCATTTCAGATAATAAATATGTTTGGAAATTTTAGAATTCAAAGCATGTGGTTAGCTTTTATTTTTGTAGTCCACTGTTCTTTGTATAGTGTTAGCTTCCACATGAAGCATTTAAATCAAATTGGACCAAAAATGTTATGAGAGTATGAAGTTTAACATATCTTTTGTTAAAGATTAAAAAAAATTGAAACACAAAAATACAATTTTATCTCTCCAACTTATATTTCTTGATATGCTATTTTTTGTAATTTATTTCGAAATTTTTTATTATTATTAGTTCATTTTATATTGTTTACTTATTAATAACATTCCTTGATCCACATTAGATACAAAAAAATTGCCTAGCTACGTAATTTGTAAGCAACATATTAAATTTTCACTTTTAAATCCCTTAATTTACTCTAATGAAAAGCATGCCCTGCATTATTTTTTAAATTACTTTAAAATAATAATTTTTCAAAATTAAAAGTGTTGTTTATTTATTAATTAATTTTCAATATCAAATTAACATTTTCATATATCATACGCAAAAAAACTTCTGCAAATTCGAATATTAATATAGAATAAACTTTTCCCCTTAATATCTACAAGCAAATCCCACGCACTCTAACTTTTTTCAATATTAATTAAATAAATGTCGAATAACAAGAATTATTTCATACATTTGAAATTATGTATACTAACACATAGGTAACCCAAAAATATTTATATTTATTATATTTATAATAGCAAGTTTAAATTTTGTCATTTTTTTATTAGTCTATTTATACTGACACATAGGTAAGCCAAAAATATTTATACTCACACAATTGAAATATAATCTTTCTTATAATAAATTTAAAATTTGTCATTTTTCTTTTTTATTGATTTAAATAAAGATGTTCAAATAATACTTTCACATGTAACAATAATATACTCTTTTTAAAAGAATAAATCTACACAAATTAGCACAGAAAATATTAGGACTAATATGTGTGTGTCCATTTTGTGTATATATTTAATATTTTTAATGTAAAAATATAACTACTTAAAATATAAAATACATTTGCCTCAAAATCATTAGTTAATTTGTGTATGTAACACCGGCTCAATTAAAAATATAAATAATCACCTTTTTTATTTTTGATGTAATTATATTTAACATACTGCTGAATATTGAAAACTAAATTTTATCATTTTTGCAAAGAGAATACATATAAATATGAAAAATATATAAGGTTTAAAATCTATATTGAGATTAAAATCTATGATCCTATGTAAATTATTCAACTCTTTATTATTATACTAAATTTCTTTTATATTTATGTAGAACAAACATTTTTCTCTAGGATAATGGTATATACTGATGTATTATTTTGGTCAAAGGTATATACTGATATTTTTTTATAACGTACGATATTTTAATACTTAATGCCCGTTTGGCCGTTTGTTTTGACATTAAATTAAATGTTCCGTTCTCTCGATTAATGCTATTTTTACTTTGACCAAAATTGTGTCTGAAAACGTGTTTTTACGTTGTAACAAAAAAACAATACCTAATTTTTTTATTTGGTACAGTATCATATAATTAGGATCTTAACCTTTTAAATGATATCCCAAATATTCTTATAAATTTTGTTTCTTTGGATGACCATGAGATTATTCTTCCATCTGGATTTATTTACACTTAAAAAATTTATTATCCCTTTCCAAAATTGTATTATGTGCGATCAAATTCATGTTTTTTTTCTTCATAAATTGTCAACTTAACTACATTCTTTAATTAATACCTAAATATTTTATGTAAACTGTCCCGTGAGGTGAAAATAGTAAACTATACAATTAAATTCATATGATTAATACAGTGTTAACAAAACAGTACGTTTTCCTTAACATATAATTTTAGTATATAAAAAAAATCAAAATTAACTGTTTCAAGCTTTGACATGGCTGAAATTTTTTAATTATCAAAACATTGTATAGATTGTGAGTCAGTTTTGGATGGTCTTCTGAACTCAACTCTTGGGCATTCAAATCTTTATATTCTCACACACAAATGTAAACATTTGTTTTCTTTTTGTTTTCAAATTTAATGGTGAGTTTAATTAAGAGTTAACCAAATTTTATTGTTCATTCTTTAGCAACAACGTCAATCTTATATGCTAGCTCTCTTATCTTTCATTATATTCCTCATTGTAGATGTTGTTTTGAATGAAATGTCTTAAGTTCATTTACCTAAAAAAATCAAAATTATTAACACGTAACATAACATACAATAACTGCGTAAAAATCATAAAAATAACGTGACATATTTGATATTTAAAAATAAAATAAGATTAGATGATATATTAACAAGTTAGTATATTATAATTTTATGAAAAATATTTAACAAAGAGAAAAAAATTATACACTGATAGTATAAAATTTTGTACACATTCATCCAATCATAATAAGTATATTGATTTTTAAAATAATTATCTTAAAATAAACTCATAAAATAATCCATTTTTTTAACCGATGCCATTTTCTCCATAATATTTCTTTAATTCTATTTTTCAAGGAATTTCATTTCTTAATGGTCATTGAGAAAACTTCAATTTTACGATATTTTGATTACACTTTAATTTATTTCACTGCCCGTTTCTTACGGTTACCATCTGCACGTAGTAGATATTATTATCTTGCTCAGCGTTTTCATTTTCTGGCTATTACATTAATTATCAAATTATTAACTCCTTATCTATTTGTCGTGTCGTGAGATTTGTAGCTTTGACAAATTTTATGTCAATGTCGAGGGTTCAAATACAATTCTTCTCTTCTATGTTGGTTTGAAACCAATTATAAAAATGGTTATTTGAGAAAATTATCAAATAAATATCTTATTTTAAATAATATTTATTCTGACCTTTATATAAAAGACAAATAAATCTATTTTTTCATAAATACAAGAAATATAAATTCACTTTAAGATGTATTGATTGTTAATTCTTTGTCATACCTTAGTTTACATTTTTTTACTAATATACCTTAATTTACATTGAACTCTAATAATGAGATGTTCACTCATTTTTAGATGTATGTATACATTCATAAAAATATTATCACTACTTAAATCATGAGTACTTTAGAATAAAATTTAAAATCATGATATTACTAATTAAAATTAATTAAGATACCTATTTTTATTGATTTCGATAAATTATTTATTTAGTTATTATAAAAAGAATCGGATAGAGCACTTTTAAGGATTTTTTTTTTGTATTAAACATAATAAGAACGTCGTGTAACTCAATAAAATAAAATTATGTCGTTTTCATAAATTTTTCGATGAATTAAAAAATACTTATTTTGATAGTTGTTGGTAGTTTATGCCTTTATGGTAGTTGAGTCTGAAATTCGACTAGGTCAATATATTAAATGAGAGAGACATAAGATTGTTGATATCGTATTATATTCGATCACTACTTTACCAACTTTTTCAGTTCATTGATGGTTACTGCCAGCAAAAGCGAGCCCACAAGCATATGGTAATGGCATAATAAACATTCGTCTCATCTCCTCTGTTGCCAATATCATTGCATTACGGTATCATTAACTCTTCTTTTTATTATTGTTTATGTTTTTTTTTTCCTAACCATTGATTTTTTTGTAAGAAGTAATTCCCCGTTCGATTCCTGTTTAATCTTTAAGAAAATAATAAATATTTTTCTTCTAAAACAATATATTTTATCTTTAATTCTGAATCACTTAATTAAAAAATAAATGTTATTATCTGTTACCATTTGCTTTGCTTCAAGTATTGGTGATTTATTATTATTGTATAACCAACTCACCTATCTTAATTTATTTATTTCCAGATAGACATAATCATGGTTCCACCTCAAAAACCACAAGGTCATCTATCTGAATCTCAGGCGGTTTTTCAATCTTGTGCACACCCTTTCAGTCTTTTCTCTTTCACTCTCTTTTTTTAATCTTTTTTATTTAAATAAATAAAGTAGAGAATAAAAGAATCTAGGACTATATATATTAATTTCCTTTAAAAAAAGGACTATATATTAATTACTAACGTTGTCATCAGTTTATACCAGCTTGTCCTGAGCTAGATGCGTGTTGAGCATGCGTTTCATCTTCTGCTTTCATCACTTGTTTTGAATTCCTTTCTATTCAACAAAAGGGTATTCAGATTTGCGTTCTGCACTTCTGCTCTTTGGTTCTGGTGGAGCTCTCAAGGTATTGCATTGTGTTTAAAGGTGCATTTTTTATAATCGGTTTCCATTTTTGTTATGCTCTGTGTTTTCGACCCTTTTAGTTTTATGATTGACAAGTAGAAATTCATAGCTTTGTTTTTCTTTTCTTGCATGTACCAGTACTCTTCCTTTGATAGCAGAAAGGAGGAAATTTGAGAGAAAAGGAGAATAAACTGTTATAGAGATGAAGGATTGCAGAGAAATTTGCTCATTTATTTGTGCCTTATCAATCTTACCCTTGGTATGTTTTTCTGCCAACTTTGTTCCTATAGATAATTACCTTATAGACTGTGGATCACCAACCAATACTTCAATAGATAGCCGCAATTTCTCAGCGGATAGTTTCTATAAGAATTTCCTTTCCACACAACAAGATATTCTTGCTAGTACCTCCTTGAAATCGATCACTTCCACCCGTGATTCGCCTCTCTATTCAACCGCTAGAATTTTCACCGCACCCTCAAAGTACACTTTTCCTATTAACAAAAAGGGGAGACATTGGATCCGTCTTTACTTCTTTCCATTTGCATATGAGAAGTACGATTTGAGTGCTGCGAAATTCGCTGTTTCCACCCAGAACTATAATCTTCTCAGTGACTTTAGTGTGCTGAAAAATCCTGTTATGAAGGAGTACTCTCTAAGTGTGAACTCAGACACCCTTGTGATCACCTTTGTGCCTTCCGACAATTCCATTGCTTTCGTGAGTGCCATTGAAGTTGTTTCGGTCCCTGATGACCTCATTATTGATGATGCTTTCACCCTAAATCCAGCAGGAAGCTACTCTGGCTTGTTTGCACAGGCACTGGAGACAGTTTTCAGGGTTAACATGGGTGGTCCAACCGTCTCCTCTGGCAGTGACACGCTTCAACGAACTTGGCTTCCTGATAAAAAATTCCTTATACAACCTAATTTGGCCCGTAATTTTACAAATATAGGTGCTGTGAAATATGTAGATGGCGGGCCAACAGCAAATACTGCCCCACCTATTGTTTATGGTACTCTAACACAGATGAATTCAGCCGATGATCCCCGAAGTAATTTCAATGTGACTTGGCAGTTTGATGTTGAGCCTCAGTTTCAGTACCTTGTTCGACTTCACTTCTGTGATATAATCAGCAAAAGTCTCAATGAGCTGTACTTCAATGTTTACATTAACTCCTGGTTTGTTGCCAAGGATCTTGATCTTAGTACGAGAAATAATATTTTGGGTGCTCCGTTTTTCAAAGATATGATTACAGCCCCATCTGCCAGCACCAAAATTCTCGTAAGCATAGGCCCTTCTACCGTGAGTAACGATTATCCTAATGCTATTTTGAATGGGCTGGAAATAATGAAAATGAACAACTCTGTGAGTAGTCTCAGCTCATCAACGGCTGTGCCTTTGTCTAGTACTTCTGGTTCAGGTTCTAAGAAAGTTGGCTTGATAGTGGGCGTGAGTGTTGGGGCATTTCTTGCAGTGTTCATTGTTGGAGTTTTCTTTTTTCTACTATGCAGGAAAAGAAAACGTTCTGGAAAAGAAGGGCATTCGAAGACATGGATTCCCTTATCAATCAATGATGGAACTTCTCACACCATGGGAAGTAAATATTCTAATGCCACAACAGGAAGTGCTGCTTCAAACTTGGGGTATCGCTTCCCTTTTGTGACAGTTCAGGAGGCTACAAATAATTTCGATGAGAGTTGGGTTATTGGCATTGGTGGTTTTGGTAAAGTATACAAGGGAGAGTTAAATGATGGTACTAAAGTTGCAGTTAAGAGGGGTAATCCTCGGTCCCAGCAGGGGCTTGCGGAGTTCCGAACTGAAATTGAGATGCTGTCTCAGTTCCGCCACCGCCATCTAGTATCATTGATTGGATATTGTGATGAAAAGAATGAAATGATATTGATATATGAATATATGGAGAAAGGAACTCTCAAAAGCCATCTTTATGGTTCAGGTTTCCCAAGCTTAAGTTGGAAGGAGAGACTTGAGATATGCATTGGAGCAGCTAGAGGACTGCATTACCTTCACACCGGGTATGCTAAGGCCGTTATTCACCGTGATGTGAAGTCTGCAAATATCCTGCTTGATGAGAACCTCATGGCCAAAGTTGCTGATTTTGGGCTATCGAAGACTGGGCCTGAAATTGATCAGACACATGTGAGCACAGCTGTCAAAGGGAGTTTTGGGTACCTTGATCCCGAGTATTTCAGGAGGCAACAGCTTACAGAAAAGTCAGATGTGTATTCATTTGGGGTGGTTCTGTTTGAGGCTCTTTGCGCTAGACCTGTTATTGATCCAACCCTTCCTAGAGAAATGGTGAACTTGGCTGAATGGAGTATGAAATGGCAGAAAAGAGGGCAATTGGAGCAAATAATAGATCCAACTCTTGCGGGGAAAATCAGACCAGATTCTCTTAGGAAGTTCGGAGAAACCGCTGAAAAATGTTTGGCTGACTTTGGCGTTGACAGGCCTTCTATGGGAGATGTCTTGTGGAACTTGGAGTATGCTCTCCAACTTCAAGAGGCTGTTGTTCAAGGTGATCCTGAAGAAAATAGTACAAACATGATTGGTGAACTCTCTCCACAGGTCAACAATTTCGACCATGAAGTAAGTGTTTCTGCGGCACAATTTGAAGCAACAAGTCTCGATGATCTGTCTGGTGTTTCTATGAGTAGAGTATTCTCACAGCTGGTGAAGTCTGAAGGGAGGTGATTTTGAATATTATATCTTCTAAATTTGCATCACATTACTCTTCTTTTATTATTCTAGTGGTTTATCTTCTGAACGGTAGTTCTCAGCCTCCTTACAGAGGATTGAGGCACTTTATAGACTTGTAAAGAAAGGTAAAGTTAATGAAACAAGTTTGCATAATTGTGACACGACCATACAGCTCACGGTTAAATATCTGATTTGTGATGTTTGAGTAGGATTATCTTGAAAAATGAATGCGCATTGTGTAAATATGATCTGTAAGTACCTTACCACTCATCAGCCAGATGTTTATCTGAATCGCCAAATTCTTGTGTCAAGCTGCCAAACAGAGATGGGTTTCCTTTTTTTACAAGTGCTGATACCAAGTCGTTTTTGTCCAATTGTCTAGCATGTAGTTTCTCTGAAATGCTTGTTCAATGTTTGGCATGCTGTGTTATTCTTTGCAAGGTTTGGTTCACACGCTTCCAAATTTTCTAACCTGAACTTAAATACTTGCAAAAATTTATGTGCGCATCATGCTCATGTACCGTGTCAAGATTGGAGACAAATATCATGGTGACATTGGTCAGAAGGAACAAGGAATTTAAATCGTTTGATTAAGCACGGTATATGTCAGCCTTGACCACCACTGGTTCTTAATTCGTCTGTAATCCAAGTCTTATTATAAGGGAGCCTGAGGTTCAGATTCCTGCAAAACTCTCAAGACTTGCTATGTAGAGCATGTAACAGATTTTTGAAACTGCACAATCAAAATATAACTCAAGCGTAGAACTATATCAGGCCTAATTTTGCTATAAGAAAGTAAATTACTTTTGGGTTGCATACAAAACATTGTACATGTAGATAGTGTTTGCACAATTTTCATTTTTCTCAATTACGTTAGCCATATCATTAGCAATGGATCTTGATTCAGGAAACACTCTTGTACTCTTATTGCTTGAGAACCCTTGTTACCTACCTTATTTTGTACACAAACTTTTACCAGCAACTCCATTGTCTAATTTTCTAACTAACTTTGTACTCGGTACGACGGTAATGGAACTTTAAAGGTCACGCTACGTTTTTGTTATAGTGCAACACACTAATAAAGTTTTCTACATCGTGGATTTGAATCCTCCGAATAACGTACCCAACAAAGCAAAACATATTTGAAGACAAAATAAAAATAAAGTCCAAGCTTCGAGACTACACCCTCACACGCAAGTTGATGCAGACAATGTTGAAAACACTCCCCAATGGCTTAAGAGGACCACCATCTACCAAACAAAGCATGCGCTGAAGGACTAAACGACAACAATATGCTTTGAAAATCAGAACCATACCCTGAACATTATTACAAAAGTAATATTTCACTAATAGGGAATAACGACGCGAACCAACCTGATAAAGTGGTCCTATAGAGGACCAAGCAAAACTGCATTGCTAGCACATTCAACTAAATCCATTTCGAAAACGCTAAATCACTAAACAACAATCCACTAGCTCATTACCCACAAGTCCACAACACAATTTCAGGTAACAATAACCAAACGCGAAAATAATACTAATACCAAGATTCTAACATTAGCAACATATAGTGATTCAATTACAAACTTGCCAGCAATAACAGCTAAAGACTGCATTACAAGTTACTGCAACACCACCGGCAACTTCCCACACCCAATCCTTGCCATTTCTTTTTACTATATCCATAACAGCAAGGGTTTCTCAAATCCAGATTAGCCTCCAAAACAAAAGAACCTAACAATAAAATAAAAAAACCTAGCCCCCAAATCCGTAGAGGGTCCTTCCCTGTCTCTTGAGAGCATAAACCACGTCCATTGCCGTAACGGTCTTTCTCCTAGCATGCTCAGTGTAGGTAACGGCGTCACGAATCACGTTCTCCAAAAAGATCTTGAGCACGCCACGTGTCTCTTCGTAGATGAGACCACTGATACGCTTCACGCCACCCCTACGAGCCAAACGCCGAATCGCGGGCTTGGTGATTCCCTGAATGTTATCGCGCAGCACCTTACGGTGTCGTTTCGCTCCTCCCTTTCCCAAACCCTTGCCTCCCTTTCCACGCCCAGACATTCTTGCTCAGAAAAGTTCAGTTAACAACAACAAGTCTCACAATCTGCACCGTAAATTCAAACACACAACAATTAAACTAAACCAAAGAGGATTAAGAGTAAGATGAAGAAAGCATGGCAAAATTAGTAGTAATTGGAAATTACCGAGAGGGAAATGGTGAGAACTGCGTTTTCTGTACTGGTGGAATGCGAGGGAGATTTTGTTTGTATTTATATATACGTGGTGTTGGGGTTGGGGGACTAGTGCGTGGATCCGTGAGAGGGATTTTGGTGAAGCGTTTTGGAGCGTTGATGGATTGTGAATGAACGGTTCAGATGTGAGATAAAGTTGCGTGCGGATCGATGACGTGGATGAGAAAAGAAAAAAACCTAGTGGCTTCTGTCTTTGGCGCCTATGCCAGTTTGAACTTTGGAGCCCGCTGAATTCTATTCTCAATGCCACGGAGTGTGTGTTTAGAGTTAAATCCAACAAAAATGAAAGTTATAATAATTGCTTTGGAAAGTGTGATACAGCTGAAAACATCTTCAAATGTATCAACTTTTTTTTTATTGTTTAAGCGATCCTGATAATATCCATTACTTATTTTTACTTTTTTTTAGTATAAGCGTTTAATCTCTATGACCCACTCCAATTCTTTGAGTGCTTAAATAATCAAAAGTGTTCGCATCCTTATATTTATAATTATTTTATTTATGAAATAATTAAATTTTAAAAATTAAGATATTTATTGAGACTATTATTTTGCAAAATATTTTTTGAAAATATAAAATAAATTTTATTTAAAATAATAAAAATAACAAAAACTCACTATTATCTAATGTTTTTAAAATTGACTTGATTTATCATATGGATGACCTAATTGATTTAAGTCTATTATTGAATCGGTCATGAGTATGACCTAACTTAGTATAAATCAACAACTTAAATATACAACTCAGTCTTATTAGAAATATCTCATATGTTATATACAAGTTTTAACTTTTTCACATACTTAATGTGATTACACATTATAAATATAAAACAAATCAAATTTTAAAATTTATAGGAATGAAAATAGATCAAATCAGACTTTAGTAAACAAACATAACATGTTTTATAAAACTAAAGCCTAAGTCTCACATATTATCTATCAAACACATCCTTTTGAGTTTGATTTATCTTCATCTATTAGTCTATTTTATATTTTTTTTTCAAAAGTAAAACTTACAATTCATTGTTAGTTTTTCAACAACAAAAGTGTTAATGTCTACACACAATAAAAACAAACAAAAAATGGTGGTCAATAAAACCAAATCAATTGGATAGTATGTAAATGCTATTTTTTTAGTATTTTGATTTTTTATCTATTTAATATATGTTGATGTCAACTTGTCAAAATTAAAAAAAAAAAATGTACATTCTTACCAAAAGCTTAACCAACATGAATAGAAAAATTAGTATGTGAGACATTATCAACCTGGTATATTACATATTTATGATCCACGAAATTAAAGTTACGATTTAGGTTAATTTATTTTTTATTTTAATTAAATAAAATTTTTAAAAGTTTAAGCCTATCAAACTAGACTTTAAATACGTCAAATCATAAGTCTTTATCTACAACTTCACCTATTATCATCCCTAATTGCAATAGAGGCATCAAACTTCGAACCCATAGCCTTTGAATTCTAATAAATGACTAAACCACCACCATAGACCATTTGCTATCAAATAATTGATATAATGCACGTGATACATTGTCTGTAGCTTTATTTGGTCCTTTTCTTTCCTTAGGCCTTGCAATAAAAAAAATTCTTCCATTTAAATTCACAAAGCATTAATTAACCATTAAGGTGAAATAAATATAAATAATTAAAATACATGTACAAATTATAATTATAATTAATATATATAGGAGGATGCTAACATAGGTTCACATAAAAAAAATAGAAGGTATAAGTTAATAGTCTACCTTCATATTTGAGCAAAATAACCATTTTTCTTATATTTTAGATTGCTATAAGTTGAAGGATATTTATGTAAATTTATTTTATTAATCCCTTTTTTTCTCTCCCCCACGTCTACTCGTGTCATGTTGCATCATCAACGTTGCTTTCCCTCTATCTCTGCTCACCTCTGCCTTCATCGTCTACCCCATTGTTTCCATGAGCTCCACCCACCAATCACGACGGCGGAGAGGACCGCACACCTAGTTGACTAAGTTACAAGACTCCTTTTGCCGTGCTTTTCCGATTTGGCAAAGAGAAGAATCGAGTCGGGGCTCCGATTCCTGACACTGAATACAATAAGCACTTGATAGGGATTTTCGCATCAAAGCTATTCTTTCTGATTTGTTTTCTCATTCCTAATAGCGTTGAACATAAGCGTTAATGGAAAGCCGGAAATAGAACATGGGAAAGAGAAATTAAGGCTTTTTATTAACTGCATTTTAAAAAAATAAAAGAAAATTACTTGGCAGCCCTTTAATCTATGTTGCTATAAACTAACGGACAATGGTTTTTAAGTCAAAGAACTTCTAATTTTTTAGTGGGTTTATGTTAGCAAACCCAATATATACTTACTGGGTGAGAATAGCAATTTTATTGCTTGCTACTTTTGGGATCAATCCTGTAGTGGCCTGCTGTTACGGGCAATAGTGGCCTTCAAACATTAAACGCAGACTGTTACTTCCTGCACCTCCATGTTATTTCCTGTATCATTTCTGGAATGTTTTTTGTACCTTTCAGATTGATCATTCTGGAAACAAAAAAAAAAGTGCATTCCAGAACATAAAGAAGCCATGAAATAAGTGCAGGAAGCAACTTGGGAGGAGAAGGAAACAATAGTCACGAAAACAATTTTTGTGTTAGGCCGGATTGTGCTACTTTGGCACCCAAATAAAAATATCTCTTGAGAGATAAAAAAAAAAAAAGGTGGCGACTACCAAGGTCTATTTCCAGTGTGACCGTGTGGTGATACTTGTCACGAGCTTTTAATTTATTTATTTTTTTATAGCTATTAGCCTATTTCAGTATTTATTTCTATATATTTCATGCTTCTTTCTTAGGCAACATGTGCTTAACATTGCTATATAAAAGTAGTGCTTTTGGTTCCATGGTCTTTTTTGGCGTTAACAACTTGAATCAGCATGATTAAGAAATGCTTTTTCCAAGTTCCACCATCGTAGGTGTTGCATTCATAGCTCGTGTAGCTCAGTATTATAGCCACCAATATTCATATACTATGTATTTATTTATTCCTTTTAGTTGTGAGGTGGTTTCCATAATCCCCATCACTGAGCACCAATCACACAAGGGCAAGGAAAGTACTTTTGGAAACATAATCTCAACCTTTATGCAGTGTGATATTTTTCCCCCCTCTATATACATAAAGGATTCTATAGGAAACCAAAACCCAGTTTTGGCCCCTTGAATTCGTGTCTCGGTGAGAATCAATATAAAAAATTATTAAGTTAAAATAATTTTAAATTTTAAAAATTATTCTTTTTCGTTTTCTTTACACCTTATCAAGCATATGTAAAATTTTCTTTTCAACTATCTCCCACACAAACTAATCACTAGTCAAACAAAAGGCTATTGGATTTCACTTTTATCAATGTTTTGCATTTTTGGATATTAAAACGCCGACCGTAAACCTAGCTAGTGGCTAACAAAGACGATGATGATGGGGCTGTCTTCTTTCCCGCCTTTGGAAGTTACCCTAGAAACTATAGCCTTAAAGCTTAACTTGAGAAGAACATGGTTGCATGGATTCAACTAAATTTTAGATTATTATGACTAGACAATAAGTTTCAATGAATTTATAATTTTTTATTAGTTAAAAAATTATTTAATTATTCAATAAATAAATTTTTTAATAATTTTTCATAAGTTTTAGTATTTTATGAAACACTACTAGAAATAATATTTTTTAACATACTAACTTTTAATTTCTAATTTTTTATATTTTTTATCTGTAATATATTTATTCTTTTTTATTACTATTTTTAAAATAAATCATAATTTTTATTTTTTTATCATTTCATACTTTTTAATTATTTTAACATATATTTCTACTAAACATCTCTAATTTAATAAGTTTTCAACTTAACTAATTTTTCTAATTTTTCAGTTAATTTTGTATAACTTATATAATATAATCTCGTATTAAACATCAATTCACAACTTGTTATGCTAATGTGTACGAGGCCTTAATTAATGATAGGCTAAAAGTATAAAGTATGGCTGACTCTGCATTCTTAAATTAATCACTTTAGAGCAGGTAAAGTAACCGATTTCAAATATTTTGGGAGGCTTGAGATTGTTAACATATTTGGGTACTGGTTTTACGTAAAAAAAAATGTAGACAAAAGTGAAATGCAACGTTAAGTAGGAGCCTATGTTGGTTTTTGGATTTGAAAAAAAAAATGAAATGTGAACCGATTAGTTTTAATTGGTTTGCTTTTGTTAGGATTTTAGTTTTTTTTTTCCCTAATTTGAATCAAATCAAATTAATGTTGAATGAATTGGTTTGATTCAGATCATTAAATACATAATTAAAAAAATGTTTAAAACAATATATAAAATAACAATTTTTATTCAAAAATTAACATATAATCGGTGACATACATCAAATGAGCTAAATCCATCATGGGGAGATCCAGAGATAAAAATTATACTTTCAACGCCAACTCAGTAGAGGTTCAAAGGAGGCTCAAGAGAGTCAACAACCGTTGTGAGAAGGTAGAACAACTGAGAGGAGGAGGCTATGAGAGTATGCATGTGTGACGTTCTTGTAGTAGGATTATGTAAGAAAGAAAAACGAAAATGTCAAAGGATTATGTAAGAAAGAAAAACGAAAATGTCAAAGTGAATTTTTATATGTATGCAATGGACATAAAACTCAAAAGAGATGTACAAAATAACATAAAAATATAAGTAACTTCAACATTTAAAATATAATAATAATAATATTATATATTTTGTTTGAAATAATAATTAGAATCAATTGTCATTGATTTGATTCGGGTTGGATCCAAACTAGGAAAAAATTGAACCAATTTAATTAATTTGATTTGAATTGTCGAGTTTATTGGATTAACCTAATGAATACCCCTAATTTAAAATACTTTTGATGTTATTTTTTAATTACTTACATGTCAAATTGTATTACATGTTACAATAAAATTTTAATTTAATAAAAACAAAGCTAAAAATATCTAAGTGAACATCGATTTGTATTGGGATACATGCAACCTAAGATGGATCCAGGAATGTATAAAAAAATGGTCATTTTTTTTACGTAATTATTTAAATATTTAAGTTTTAATAAATAATTATTTCATAAATAATAAATTTAAAAAATATTTATTATTGATTTTATGAATAAAATTAGAGATATAATCTATTACTAAAAAAATTTAAATAAATGTTAACTTAAAAATATATTTTTCTTATAAGTCACCTGTGTCACACATTATAAGTTTTGAAGTATTTATCTGTGTAATATTATTAATGTTAAATCCATCATTCATTAATACTAGTTCATTAACAAAACAATATTCGCACATAGTAAAAATAAGAACAGAAAAATAATATAGTTTTTTTAACTCAAAAGTCAATTTGATTGTTTCTTTTTTTTTATGATTATTTTAGTATCAAAATGTCAATATAAAATATAAAAAATACGATAGAAATCAATATCTTAAATGAATTTTATTACTTCTAAAGTTGAATCCATAATTTTTGACATAAGTATGAGTTAAATATTGATGCTTCATGTCAAGTAGTTCCGTAAAATATCCAATTCCGGTTGATTGTAATATAACGGCTGGGTGAAATTTATTAATTTTTTTTGCAAATGTTTTTGAGAATCTGCTTTGCGGTCCAAAGACATGATTGAACCTTGAAGTTCAGCTTGATAGGCTAATAATGGCCTTAGACTTTCGATACGTAGCTGAGATATATAGCTTCACATAATGTTTATCTTCTTGTGATGATTGCTGCTTGCCGTTTTAGTATAATCCCACTAAAGTTCTTGTATTTGTGATCGGTATCTGCCGTCATTGACCGCAAACAAAACCAAGCATTATCCGGACAAGACTTGATTTGACTCTAGGCTTTCATTGCTTCAGTGAAAGTGCATTGTAATATAAGCTCAAAACTGCTAAGGATATGGCTTGTGCCCACTAGCTACTTTCGTGCTTTTTCACATTTTTTTTGTCACTTTTGAGAGCATCACAAGCTCCCCGCAAAAAGAAACAAAAGGTTCAAGATGAAGCATAGAGACCCTTTTGATCTTCACTCTCCACTCTTCAATACCAATATGGCAATATATGCAAATGTAACAATGGTCAAAGAAGTAAATTGATCACCCTTTTGCTCTGCTTTTCACCCTGCTGAAATCCAAGAGTGATGTGTTTTTGTAAAGTGAAAAACAAAATGGCTTTTAGGTTGAGCTTGAAGACAAATTCAGAGCACTCCATTTTTGTCCCAAATTTCACTGTAAAGAAGTGATAGGTACATCACCCCCGTAGCGAAAGTGATGGTCACCACTCACCATCAATTTTTTACCACCTTACCTTTCTTATCTTTTTTCAGGGTATCCACTTTTAATTTACCTTTTTTCCCTCACACAATCGTATCAATAAAAGAAGACTATGGTATAAAATATATAAATACATCATATAGGAAATAAACCCCAAGTACAACTTGCAAAAGCTTTTTTGTCCAAACAATACAATGCTGCTGCTGCTACTGAGGCCTAGTCTATAAAACCATAAAAGGGCACTAAAAACTTCACCCCAGATTGAAGTCTAAAACTGCACATGGTCACATCCATGATTCAAGTAAGTACCTATATATATATATAGATATATATTTACATTACCAACTTCAAAACTTAAAAAAAAAAAACATGGAAAAACAAACAACTTAATTATCTAGCCATGCTGATTTAAGGATGCAATTATTTTAATAGAACACACCAAAGGAGGAACTACTGCCTTGAGGCTCCTGAGCAATATTTGCAGGAACTAAGGAATCAAAGAAATCAGCCCAATTCTCTTCCTCTTCATCCTCTTCCTCTCCATTTCCCATGTGACTCCACTGAGCTGGAGGGTTCTTAGCAGTTTCATCATTCCTTGCAAATCGCCCTCTGATACGTGGCCTGCTATCTGCCAAAGTCTTTCTGCAAGCATACTGATTCCCAGAAGAAAAAACAAGTTAATATTTTTGTTGTGATTGCATCATGTCTAAATACTAAACAGTAAACAGTGCTGTGGTGGACCAATAGAGCTATATACAGTACACTGTGTTGGAGAGAAGTATAACATGTCTTACTTGTTTCTTTCCTCTCCTAGACGTTACAGTAATGAGGGTACTAGCTAGCTAGTTAACCTATAGAATGAGACAAATATGTGAGAAGATTTTTCTTGCTTCACAAATCACACATTTTTGGACCGGTTGCAACTTGCAATACACTAACATACACATGATATCACAATTATGTATGTAGTCTTCAATTAATATCTCTGGTGCGGCCAACAAGTCTCTATCGTGCAAAGATCATGAACGAATCCTTGTGTTGAAAGAATCACTACTTCTACATATCAGGATTTTTGTCTAACTTCTTACTATTTCCCTTAACTTTCAACCCTCGATATGATTTTAGCATGATATGATGCATCCTTCTAAAGGGCAGAATGGTTTTTCAGCAGTGATTTTCGTCTTCATTTGTGCATTATATCGCTGTGACGCTGTTTGTTTCAAATTGATCCACGTCTTACTTTCACTCTTTTTTTAATGTCAACAAAAATTATTAGCATATTTTGATGGAATATGTACAAGGTTTCAAAAAACAGTTCATAACCCTTTTGACTGCAACATCAATTTTCTTTTTAACTCGTCATAACCCTACTTGTGGCCACGCTGGTCGCATTTACGCACACTTTTCTGCAATAAATATTTGGATAAAACTGCAACCTCAATTTAGACTAAAAATTATATATTCCAAATTTTAAATCTATAAAAGTTTAATTGGCCCAATGCATGTTTTATTTAAAAACAGATAATATATAGAAAGCTTTGTAATTTAATACAAAACTATATCTTAAAAAAAGAGATTAAACCTTAATTTTCTTGCCGAAGTTCCTCTGGTTTCTCTTGTTCCTATATCTCTCAATCCTCACCTTCTTCTCCTCTGGGCTATAAGGACTGGTTCTGCTCATTTCTTCAATGATCAAACTACTTTCACTTGACAATGAGCTATCAGAATGCTGAAAATGTTGCATTCCATTGAATCTCTGTACAAAAAAAAAAAAAATATATGATTCAAGAATCAATTTACATGAAATTGCATGAAGTATAAAACAATAATATACTATGTTACACATGTCATTTTTTAATGTGTGCGTAATTATTGTGTCCATTCATTACACGATTTATCATCCATGTCTAGTTTCACTTTTCTCTAATATAATTCCATTATCTCCAACAAAAATAGAGTTTGATTTTTAATTTATGTTTGTGCTTATTACTTAATTAGAATTAGAATACTTTAAATAAAAATAGTGAACCAAACAGGAACCGGTTAAAAAGGTTCGTGAAAGAACATAAAGAACACCATGGCCCATGGGGTGCCAAACAGGTGATCATGGTTATTTAGGTCTCAACAAAAAAAAAAAAGAAAATGAACCAAACAGGGAACAGGTACGTGAAGAACACCATGGGGTGCAAAACAGGTGATCATGGTTATTTAGGTCTCACAAATCATAAGAAAAAACGTGTGAATTTCATACATTTTTTTGTTTGTTAATTCAATGAGTCATGGATTAGTCACTCGAAATATTAAAAATTCTTATAAGGACTCGACTTTTTTCTTGACAGATATTCTTTTTTGGTATGCACAAGTTTCGGATTGAAATCACCAACTTAAAAAAAAATTAATAATATTTTTTATCGGTAAAAATTGAATATAAATAATAAAAAAATATCAAATAACATATGATGTGACGTGACAGTAATAATAGTAATATCAGGGTGTATAGATTTTACGGTGAGACCTACGTATTAGAGAGTGTATTTATGATTGGAAAATATTTCTTAGGCACTGAAAAGGTGTATAGAGGAGAGATAAGTATTTGGCAACAAAAAATGTGGTTGAAATGTTTTGTAAATATGATTATATAACTAATCTGATTGATTATAGGATTAGTGATGATAGAATAGGAAGGAACCTGAAGGTCACCGGTACTGCAAGCTCTCCGTACGGGACCGTTTTCCGAGTCAATGAACTCAACGAAAAGAGGAGAGAACTCAGAAAAGGGTTGGTGGTGGGCCCTACCATTCTTCTGCAGCGAGTGGCTGCTAACGCTCCTCTGCACTACTCGCCGACTCTCGTAATTACTCGCCAGCGAACTCGGCGACCCCATGTAGCTCGTGCACCCGCTGCTGCAGCTGTTGTACGTGTTACTCGAACTCATCTCCGAGTAATTGAGTTCGTGAACCGAGTTGTCAAACTCGCCCAGCCCGAGTTGGTGGTGAGCGGCGGCGGAGTACTGCATTGGCGACGCCGTGGATGCGTCCGGTGGAGAGAGGAAATGGCCGAGGGAGTCGGCGGCGGCGCGTGAGAGCGAGGCGTTGCGGTGTGTGTACATGGCGCGTGGGAAGGTGGATCGGGAAGAAGTAAGCTTAGTAGAGAGGTTGAGGAATAAAAAGAATGAATGCATTATGCATGTGAAGAGAGGGAGGGGGTTAGTATTTAATATTTTTCAGTGTGGGGGAGATGCGGAACAAAACAAAACCCAAAAAGCCAATGGATTCGAAAGAAACTCTTTTCTTTTCTTCTTTTTTTTTTCCCCCTCTCTTGAGAGAGTGTAAAGAGTGAGACGTGGAGATGATGTCACCAGTTTGAGCAAAGAGTTGACTTGTTCCTTTCCTGAATTCTTCAAAATCATAACAATTTGAGAGTTTTAATTAAGCTTGTCTTAAGTATAGTATAAGAGTTGTTTTAACTGATTAAACACCTAATATTTAGGTTGACTCTTAAAAACACACTTAGATTAAACTAAGGAGAGTTTACTATATCATACAAATTATGTCCAACTTAAATTAAGATCTTCACCAATTTATACATCACCTTTATATCTTTCATTAGATTTAATTTTATGTAATTAATTTTACCAAAAAAATAAAAAATTATATGGACATAAATTTTGATGACTTATTATTTTATAGATATGCTAACTCTTAGAATTTGACTTTTGGTCTATTTCAAGTGAATCTAAGATTTCTAATACATACGTCGTGTTAAAGACCAAATATTCCAAGTATAAAATTTATAAGATTGAATATTTGCATGTGATTTAATAATAACCCAATGATATGTTCAACATTAATTATTAAAATAAATTCTAATCTAATTAATTAAAAAAATATTTTAATATTATTTTTGAATTTGAATCTGAATCTAACTTAAAAAATTAACTCAAGAAGTAGGTTATCCCCATTTAGATATATTATTTTTTTCATATCACTACTTTATATAAAATCTCTAACCATAACCACTTGATATTCTTATATATATATATATGAAAAAATAGGATTATTAGATAATTTTAGTATTATTCTCTAATTAAAAATAAGATTCCTTCTTAAAAAATTAATAGCATTCACTTCAAATATTAATCTTTATTGCGCAAACTATGTGAAACTCTAATTTTAACTTGAAAATAGTAAAAAAAATATTTTATTATTTATCTATAGCAAAAAAATATTGAGATAGTAATTTAAATAGTTAAATTACATTTTTAATCTTTATAAGTTCCACCCCCCTATTATTTATTTTTCTAGACAATGCTAATTTCTAATTTAATTTATATACAAAAAAGGTTGCGACGTGCAACCAAAGATATAGGAAGTAAGGTTAAATGTGAACTAACTTGGGTTTAACATTACTCAACGAACACCAATCTTACTTCTATACTACTTGTTTTAATAGAGATGTCAAAGTGAGTTTTATAACATGTGAGCTGACTCAATCTTACTCAACGGATCGGTTGGACGAGTTATCAAAATAATGACTCACTTTTAACAAGTTATTCATACTCAACTCACTTATATAATCTACGTGTTTGATGAATCAATTTATCCAATTTTATTAAATCTATTTGTTTTTAGGTTATGAATGTCCTTGAAATTTTTATTTTTATTTCATTTAGTTATCTTTAAGTTTACTTCTAATAATTATGAACTAATGTTTGGTTCGATCTTTTATATTTATGATTTTCTAATTCTGAGTATTTTTCTTGTACTTTTGGGTTTTTTTTGTATTTTTATATTTTTTAAATCATTTATGTCAACTTATGTTATTGCATCATCTATGATGAATTGAGCCGAATTTTATGTTATTTTACTTAACTCACTAAAAAAATTATGATGTTAAATAATTTTATATTCTTTATGCACTAAAAAAGTGAGTTTAGCTTCTTCTTTTTTTACTAGGAAAAAAGTAAGTTTAATTGATTAACTCTCTTGTTGAGTAATCTGAGTGAATCAACTTACTTCAACACCTTTTTAAGTCTTAACATTTTTAAGATTTAGGTTTTTGTATCTTATAACACAACTTTAATTTGAATGAAGAGAGTGTGAAATCCCCCCCTCCCTCCCTTATAATCCGCCAGTACATGAGAATGCTTAAAATCCTCTCAAATTCAAAGGATAAGACGATTATGTGTGCAAGTTAGGTCTCATTCCTTTACCATCTAGATAATCTGTGGCAACACTTGTGAGTTGTGATATCTTCATCATCCACCACCTTTTTCATAAAAGGACATGCATGGTAGACATGCATAATAGGTGTCAGGTTTCCTGATCCAAAACTAGCCTAGCCTCCTCTTACATCTTATAAGCCACACATCAACTTTTTCTTATAGGGACAATTGAAACTTTTTGACCACTAGGATCAAATTCAAAATTATCAGCATGTATAACTAATTGAAAATGAATATACAGTATTTTATAAAATATTTCAGTTAATTTTTTTATTAACTGAAAAAATTTATATTTCAAGTAGCTTTCTAACTTTTGGGTTAGTTTTATTAAAAAATATAACCTATGTATTTTATAGTTACATTCAATTACGAAACATGGTATTTGCATGGTATTGTATGTGCTAATGCTTCATATTTTTTGACAATATTAGACTTCCAACTTCCAAGAATTCTATGAAGATTTCATCCTTTTGAAATTTTCCTAGCATGTGATTCAATAAAAAGAACGAAGAAATGCAGTGGATCTAATGACAAGTAGTGACATGGTTATGCCCTCTGCAGGATTAATCACTGTTATTTTTTAAAATATGAAAAATATATTTTGCATTTTTGGGTTGGCTGACCATCCTATTTGGTCGAACCTTAGATATTGGAAAGCAACCACCAAATTTATGGGTGACAGAAGTCAAATAAGATCATGATTACCTAACCCAAAAAAAAACATCATTAGAACTAAATTTGGCTATTGTACTAGCTATAATTATATCAGTTTCTTAATACGTAAAACTCGGTGGTCCAAGTCCAGCTATTACGGATAATTAGTGATTAAGAAAGTTGTATCAATCTAATTAGAGTCCTAAAGGTAAAAAGTGTCTCCTTAACTCAGTTCCAGTGGGTCCCATGTTTATAAAATTGAATATATTAATTACTTTAATCATGGTTTAGACAGACTAAAATGGGTAATAGTTTTTTTTTCGATAATTAAAATAATTTAGTCTAATTTTTAACTAAATCTAATTAAGCTTATTTGGGTTAGGTTGGATTGACTTCTTTTTAGCCACATTACCCAACCTGACTTTAAGTGGTTTGGATTGGTATGCACTAAATAATTAAAAAAAATATATTTATCACCTCAAAATTAGTAATTTAGTATAGCTTTATTGTTTCTTAGTTCTTATAAGTCAATAGTTAGTATTCATTACTTCATTATTTATAGTTAGTATTTAATAAAATTATTAAAACTGTTTTATAACTCACAATTAGATTAAGTCAATTTTGAAAACCAAAATAAATTGACTTGCAAGTGAATGAGAGTTTAATTTTTTATTTTTTTATTACTCACAATTTCTTAGATACAATACAAAAAAATAAACAATCATTATTTTTTCATTATTATTTATTATGTAGTCAAATTAGGTCGAGTTTGAAATTCACAAACCCAATAATGGATCCACATATGAATGAGGGATGCATTTGTATTCCCTTATTTTTTTTAAAAAAAAACATATAAATATCTTAAATGTCTATATTTTACTCCCCTAATTTTATATATTTGAATTATTATTCTTATTTTTCTACTTCTTTCATGATAATAATTATTAATTATTTTTTAAATAGATTATTGTTTCTCTGACTCCATATCGTAGATGTGTCATTGCACAAATCCATTACCCAACTCAATTCAAATTAAGTGTACTAAAAAAAACTAATTGACCCCATGATCTAACCCAACACACAAAAATATAATTGAATTGAACTAGTTTGTGAGTTAACTAAAACATGCTTGCACCCTTAGTTAGACAAACAAAGTTGTTAAATACGTCATATTTATTTATTTATTTATTTATTTTATTAGTAAATATTAATTTTTGTTGGTGAGAATAATTTGAATCCATGAATTGTCTCTCTTTCCTTCAACCATTAAGTCAATTTTATAACTTCTAAAAAATGAAAAATAATTTTTTGATTAAAAAAAAGCTTTTTTGACATTCTCATTAGCAAATAGTTTTTTTTACAAGTTAAAAAATAGTTATTGAATTCAAAATATGAAAATATAATTAATATTTAATATATTTTTAAAAAATATTTTTTCACTATTTATTACTCAACGCCTAATGTTAACAAAACTAATTTCAAAAAGTATTTATTTACAAAAGATTAGGGGGTGTTTGGTTTGGTTGTTTTCTGTTTATATTTTCACTCGAGATAGAAAATGGTAATGAAGATGTGTTTGGTTAAATTTCTGTTTTCATTTTCAGTGAAAATATTTTTCCAAACGAACCAAAAATTGAAAACAATAAAATCGTGTTTTCAATTGAAACCAGAAACTTCATTTTTGGTAAAATAAAAACACGATTAATTTTAAGCAAATCTAAAAGTATATTTTCCTTGGAAAACACATTTTCAGTATTTTTATTTCTTGAAAACAGAAAACAAAAAGTAAAACCAAACATATTTTTAGAATTATAATATTTTAAAAATGAAAACAAAAAATAAAAATACAAATCAAACACACCCTTAAAATTTAAATTGGAGTTGTCAAGATATCATTTGGTTAAGTGATTGAAATAATAAATGTTACTAAAGGAATTGCATGAAACATAATATCAATTTCTTTTTGGCATGATTCTTGTCAATCTTTCCACTCTTTTTTTTTTAATTCTTTAATTTATTATTCAACCAATTATATGCAGACACCTTTTTAGTGTCTTCGCCCTTCAACTAAAGGGTACAGTTTAACTATATATAGCAATAACCGACTATTTAACTAATGGGTACAGTTTATTTTGTGCCTGAAATGGTTTAATTAATAATGGAGCAGGACATGCATGGAGGGAAAATCAAGATAGTGTGGATCATGGGAAACATAGATTTAATCTCCCATTAGGCCAAGTGTTTTGTATCAGTTTGGTCATTGTTTGTATTTAAGCAATGGGTGTGGTTTCTAAGATATTAGTGGTTATCATTTGTCCCTAAGTAGGACTGCTTCTGACATTTCAGGGGATCTAAGCGGAATAATAGATATAGATCAAAATAATTTCGGATAAAAGCTGCGATATCCTAGTTTTGATGCTCATTGAAAATAGCAGTGTTTAGGTTGCATTTCAGATAACCAATCGATTAAGTAAATTAATTATGAACAAATATAATATTCTTTGTTAATTTATTGAAAGAATTCTAAAATTATTGTTTTCTTCAAAAATTAACCACACGCACTGAATCAAAAGCTCAAACATATCTTGATGAAGCTTGTATGAATTAAAGTACTCCGCTTTACAAGTGTAGCTTTCGTTTAGTTTTATAAAATTAAAATATTACTACTATAAGTGCTTACTCAGGTTTATGACACGCCAATAAGAAAAGGTTTATACTAATTAAAATTAAAATAGGTAACCTCTCTTCTCTTCCTTACTTTTTAATAATAATAATAATAATAAGTTTATAACTCGTGTCTTTTTATTAATTAAATGTTTAACAAATTTTACTAATACCAAAGTTAATATATTGTTTGACATATGTGTGCTTATGTAATTAACTTTATTATATTAGACTTTTGATTTCTCATAATTTTTTATAATCTTTTTATAATCCAAGATTGAATTAATATAGAGGATACTTGAATTGTGCACAAATCATGCTCGATTAGCTCAAGTCATACACATATGAATATATCTCACATCATAAGAGATTAAGAGGAATAATTTTTTTTATCATTGGTTTCTCACGATTGCAATATCACACGGACAAAAGAGTGTAATTAAGACATCATGCATTAGGCAACATGTTACTTGTCATATCTTTCATATGTCATTAAGTAATATCATGTGAATAATTTTTATAAAATTATTTAATAAAAAGTTGACAACGGAATCAAAATCACACAATTATAATACACGAAGAACTCAATTTAAAACAATACATATCAAAAGTTGCTTTAGTGACCTTTGATGGTGAACAAGGAATTCAATTAGAATTTAGGAGACTAAAATCACATAATTACAATACTTGAGGAATAAAAAATATAATTAAATTATTTTTGGTGGAGTTCATCTTGTTTCACATAGAATTTAAGAATATTCATTAATTTTACTCCCATTCAACTTATTTTAAGTCGATTTCATTTTATCTCCTCAATCATACAAGAATCCCTGTTTTAACTTAGAAAAAAGTGTTTTCTTAATGATTAATCCATCTTGCTAGTATTTGCTTGTATAAACGACTTCTAAAAAAAAACTTGAAGAACTTATTTGCTCCAATGTTTTTTTACTAAAGATTCAATATAAAGCAATTGGATTGGAGTTGTTCTTATTCCAAAAATAAAAGTTTAAAAAATAGGCAATTAGTAAATTCAAATAACAACAATATGAAATAGTATTTTTTTTGTACAACACAAATATCTCCAGACTATTTAATATGCATTAAGAGAAAAATACATTTTTAATTTTGTTTTATGCATGTGTATATGGGTTGCTTGAATTCGAATATCTAGAAAGTGAATATTTGAATTACTTTACTGCATTGACGATAGTTTAGTTAAATTCAAAGATTTATCTCTATGATTTAGATTATTTTTTTCTCATTATTTAATGGATAAACAATTTAAATGATTTTTTTATTTTATCTTTAATGTTTAATTTTACAAATACTTCTTTATTTTGATCTCAATATGTTTAATTATGAATTTAGTCCCTAAATTATTTTGAATGGTTCAGTTTGGTTCCAAAATTTTAAAAGATTCAATTTGATCATCAAGTACTAAAAAATAAATTATTTTGATTCTCAAATTTTTATGAACTTGAGGATCAAATTGAACCATTTAAAATTATTTAGGGACCAAATTAATTCATTTTTAAGGACTTGAATATTCAATTGAACCTTTTAATAATTTTGGGACCAAATTGAACATTCTAAAAATTTTGGGACAAAATTAAACAATTTAAAATAATTTGGTAACCATTTTGATAATTAAGTCATCCTAATAATATATTGTATATAATATATATTTGATAGTTGATAATAAAAGTTAAAATATAATAATAATATTAGTTATGTCCCAAAGTAGTTTTCTGTTTAATAACTAACATTTAATAATTTGTACTTGGGAAGAAAAGAAAAATAGTGTACCTGGCAAATATGCCTTGAAGAAATTGTGAGAATTCCAACTCCTTATTTTAAGGCTGTAACCCAAAGAGTATTGGGCTGAAATTGAAGCGCAATATGTGATTGCGAAAGTCTAGTACCTTGGGCTGTTACATATGATACTGAATTGATTTTATTTTTGGGTATAGAGCTTTCAGGAGGAAGTACCCCTATCCTCTTTGGTGTGAAACAACAGAAGCTAGTCCTGAATGAGAAAATGCTTGTTCAATTTGAGGTTTCTTATCTTATTATTAATTTATTACTACTGATTAGATTATGATTTATTGAAATTGATTTTTTTCCCCTCAACTTCATTAAGAAATAAGAATATACAATGAAACAAGAGCGGGTGGGGACCTCAAAGTAGCATCTTCGATCAAGGTAGGTCCAGTAGAAATATAGAACCGTCTATGTCAACTCAAAATTTAGCATGCATTTCATTGAAAGAAAAAGAAAAAAAGTGACGAAATCATTTGGCACCAGGACATGGAAATTGAAGAAATAGCTGATAAGCTGAATGCAAATACATCATAAAGTTCCAAAAGTAACTAGCTCGTCATGAACTTTCCTAAATCGGTTGTTGGGCATTTACCAACCCGAACCAATTGCCAAAACCTAAGACAATGTAAAATCTCTCTTTCCCTCTATATGGTGTTGTAAGCTCAATTGATAATTACATTTCATAGGTTCCATGTTGCACCAACTTGGATACATCTTTGATTCTTTGTCACCACTTTGTTGTCCCTACCACATTGTACCAACATAATCATTTTTTTTTTCTAAGCTACTTTCGCAAAGCACATGCAACACCTGGAACTCACACTGACTTGGTTTTGCATGTGAAGATGACATTCTAACAAATAAATTGGATCTCTTGTAATTAAAAAGTGAGTGGTGTTCTAAGAAATAAGCTGCGTCATGCAAGATTTATGACCTTGAAAGCAAAATTCTCGCAAATCTATGCTACCGACTTGATGATCTAATTTTATGTCCAAATTAATTTAACACAACTTCGTATTTGGGACACAAAATTATTGGGAAGAGAGGAAAACCCAAAATAGATTGCCGGACAAAACTGGACAACTACTAGGATTTCTTTCAATGTTACTCTGAGCAATTTTTATTAATGAAAAAACAAATCATAAATTAGAAATAAATACAACGGCAAAAATGATAGTAAACGAATAATGAAAATATTGTAGATCAGTGGAGACTCATTAAGACCTTAGATTTTTGCTCCAATACTTTCATGAGTAAAAAGAAAGGAAGTTGACTTTATGACAAACACTCCGTCCAACTTGACTTGTGCATGTCATATAGTAGAGCTATGTCTCTAACCTCTAAATTCACAAAAACAATCAATTAGAAAGAGGTATTTGAAAACCAAACATGAAAAGTTTGAACAACGTGACTAGTGACAGAAATGTAAATTTGATGTTGTGGTGGTTAATATAACACACACATGTATATACGTTAGGGATAAAAATGAGCTCGATTGACCTTTTATGTTTTTATAGTTTAAATTTAAATTTGTTATTTTTCACGAGTTTATTTTTAAATTTAAATTCGACCTTTGTATAAGTACGTCAGCTCATTTAAATGTTTGTTTAATATTATGTAGTGTAAAAAAATTATTTTTAAATAAAACTAAAGATTTTCATTAAAAATAATAAGCTAATTTTAAACCATAAGATATTGACAAAATTTGTCTACAAACAATACATGTAACATGTTATTAAAGTCTTTTAAGTCTCATCAAAATAAAAGAGTTCATATTTATGCTACTCATATATGCTTATATGAATTAACATATTTTAAACATTAGTTAAAATTATTCAAATTGTAAAAATACTAAAATAATTTTATAATTTAAATAAAATAATTATAATATTATATATCATATTAATAATAATATTTTTTATTATATGATATTATTGCTAAATGGGTTGAGCCAGCAAATTTAATAGATTTTTCTTTTAACATATGATCTAGCCTATTTAACTAAATAGGCTTTTTAAAAAAGCTTGAGTTTCACTTTTAAATAAGTTGAATCGGAATAGACCTTAAATGGGTCGTCATAGACTCTGGATGGAAGACCGATCTATTTTCACCCTTAACACACCTCCACACACATATTTTTTAAATAGAATCAATTGCACTTTTGTTCTCTCTGTTATTGTTAAAATTTGATTTTGATCTCTTTGATTTTTTTGTGCAAATTTAGTCTCTTTACTATTTTAATTGTATAATTTTAGTTCATTTATTAAGTTTAATGTGATGTTTAGTATTAAATTAACAAAAATGATGATGTAATCGTATAGTGTCAAGTTAGCATTTCATTAAACATTGGATGTCAAGTAAACAAGTTGATAAAAATTGCACAATTTAAATAGTAGAGGACCCAATTCATGCAAAAAAAAGAAAAAAGGAGACCAAAATTAAATAGGAGACTAAAAATAAGCCTATTAAATAAATAATTTTTATTATATAAATTATTCTAATATTTTCCATGCCACTTCCTCCAACAAAGAACGAAATTCAGCTTTATTGGCAAAATTAATTCATGATTCTCTCCACAAATAAACTGTGTCTTCTGTTCTAACTTGTGCATATTTGATATTCTGTTGAAAGTCATTGGTAAATATTGAAGAAAAGCATCTTCGAGCATGTGGTAGCTATCTAGGTAAAATTAATAATGCAAGCCAAAATCCTACCCTCCAATCATGTGCTATGTTTCAGTTGAGAAATGGAGTAGGCTCATACTTATATGGAAAGTTGAACTTATGCAACCAAGAAATGGAGTGGGGTCCTTACTATTACGTGGAAAGTTGAAATCTTGCCAATATGGAGAAGACAACGAAACTGGTTATGGCTCAACCTCTTTTCAACAAGACACAGTTTCTCCACTACTATAATATTCATTCTCGGACATTGTTTTCAATATGCAGTATATTTTCTCCTAAGTTCTAATTCACTAACCTCTGATGTAGATGGACGACGAGATATATCAAAAAATTAGAAAGAAATAAATGTAGTACATGTTTGGAATGCATTTTGGAACGTGAATTACTACTCTCTCTTCACGTCCATATGAAGCAAAAATAAACATGAATTTTAAAATGGACATGGTGTTATACTGTACATGTTGTCCAATATGTACTAGTAGTTATTGTGCTTGATACCATTACTTTGATAAATCTATTAAAGTTGGCCTCATAATGATGAGGTTCGGATAATTTGTATGAGATTTTAAATTAAAATGTTATTGTGGTTATCATAAAAAAATTTACCTCTGAGTATAATTTTTTTAATATTGTTTTGTCCATTTTGCTTAATATTATGACAGATATCATCTCAGCTGAGTTAAGTAAAAAATCAGAATATTAAGGATTTATTTGGATAAATTTTTCTAAAAATATTTTTAGGAGAAAAAAAATAAGAAATGAATTTCTTCTCAAGCCAAAATAAGTTCTTCGTTAGTTAATTTTTCATCTTTTAGAAAAATTATATAAAAAAATTTCTACAAATCATTTATTTTTGCCCAAGACAACTTAAGATTTTAAGTTGCAACCGGCATGAAGGGAAAATCTCACATGCCTCCTCTATAGTCTATATGTCTCGTTGACAATTTCAATTTCAGCCCAATTCCTTTCCTAACAAAATCATGAAGGAAAAATACCATCACTTTTCCATAGAGAGAAAGAAAAGGAGGTGAAGGTAGGCAGCGTTGTTATGATTTTCTAATCATGATGATATCCAAGAATTTTATGAAAGTGGCATTAGTGATGCTCTTTATGGTTGACACGTATTTGGCATTTGAATGTACATTAACTATTGTTTAATAGAAATACCTCTAGCTAGCTAATTAATAGTATTGTGAAATCTTTGCTTGAAGAATTGAAATAATCTTAAAAAGTGCGATAAAATGGCAAATTTAACATTGTACTATAATGGCGTGTACTGTGCGCATGCATGGTGCATCATTGTTAATAAAACTTCTTCATTATTCTCAATCTCTGGGTTCTTAGGTTTTGAAACATGTCGTGGAGTTGTATAAAAAAGTATGTGCTTTGGAGAAAAAAGTGGGGGATAAATTAGGTTAGTGATGGATCCCAATTTCTTTTGTTGCTCTCTCTCTATTAACTAATGCGGCACACAGTTCACACACACACTGATTGAGGTAAAAAATACACCCTTGTTGTTTCAACTTTCAAGTAGCTATAGAAATTTTAAAACAAATGCATTATGCATACCTGAACACACGTTGTAATTGAACGAAAAACAGTAACATCAGTTAGATACCCATCAAAGAGTAACATCATTTCAGCATGCCAAATTCTTTAGAGAATGATTTGCGTATGTAAAACTGGGGGCTCTATGCCAATTAGTCCTTGTAATAGGAATATAGGATAATGCGCTATCACGTAACATAGTAGACAGAAAGATACCTTAGTCACTATTAGGAGGTTCACTTCAATGTCTATTCCAATTTTTATGACTAGTTAGAAACAGGTACTACGTGTTTCAATTATCAATTTCTTTTATTTTTTAATTTTAAATTAAAATAAAAATAATTAAAAGATGTAAATAACTGTCATATTTGATGAGTTATTTTTTTCCAATAACTGTTTGATTCAAAGGTATTTTTTAGAACTAATTATAGGATAAAATTATTTAAGAAAATATGTACAACAAATAGGAGTAATTATCTTTATTAATAGTTATAATTAAGAATACACTTTTTTTATATACATCCAGGGACATATCCAGAATTTTTTTTTATAATGGAGGCAAAAAAAAATACTAGTTTATAATATTAAAAAAATATTAATTTTAAGCCTTTACAAAATACATCATCTTATGGGAAAAAAATTGCAAAATATGTAAGCTTCTATAAATTATAATTGAGACAATTAGTGGATTTGTGTGACTTGTTTGTTTAAAAGATAAAGTGATAAAATTAGTATCAATTTATTGTATATTTTATCTCTTAAATTTTTTTATATTTATTTATAAAACAGTTTCACATTATGAGAAAAATATCTATTTTTATGGGGATAATTTTTTTTATCAAATATATTTAAATAAAAACAATATCTTAATGGGCAATTATCCCCATTGTGCTTAAGGTGAATCTGTCCCTGTATAAATATCATAAAAATTCTTTATTATTCGGTTAAAATTCATTAAAAATTACAAAATTATGAGTAATGTTTATTAGTGAGAACAACAAAAATTTTAAATTTTAATTAAATTCCAACTAATGATATAGACTAGCTATTATTATGATAAGAAAAGAGAGGGCAAGGTGAGATAGGAAGTGATGAAAAGAAGAAAAAGTAGAAACGGATTTGCAGCTATCACTTCATCTCTTGCCACATATCAGTAACCTCGATGAGTTATCTTGGCAGCATTAATTTTTTTTTAATCAGCTGAAATTAATAATATATAATAGAGCACAGAGTATTGTGTCTTAATATTTGTTACAAGTTGAAAAAAAATATAAAAAGAGAGCACAGATCAATTTAGAGTTATTTTTCTTTTTTATTATTTTATTCGTTAGATTCTAAAAGAATAAATAGTAAAGATAAAAAGTAACTCTATAATTTAAATTGATTTCTTATATATATATTGGGTCTATGATATTGAATCATCATTAGAAACAACTAATTAATTTCCGTTAAAAACTATAAGTATATACAAAAATGACAAGATAAATATTTTTTTTTCTAACATAATTTATTTTATTTTCAAAATCAAATTCTAACATTATTATACTAAATTAAAATACACAAATTATTATTACTTACATTAACTAATAGTTGATATACTGTGTTGATATATATGTTATATCAAACTGGACCCCAAAAATATGCCACGACATTAATGATAATTTTTCATAGGGAGCAATGATAAAGTGGGAATTGCTACACCCCATAGTCTTTAATATTGGGTGGACGGTAGACAAATGATTACAAAATGAAGAAAGGAAGTGTGTGCGCAAGTGCGATAAATGATAGCAACGGATTGACAAGCATTACGTCGTATTCAAGTGTAAGTGCATCGAAACAAACCTGAACCTCCCCAAATTAATAGGCTTTTTGGCTAATGAAATCGGGAAATTAATTAATGGGGGTTATAAGTGTGGCATTGTATCAACTCAATCTTCTCAACAAGACAGTTAGGCACTAGTAAGCCACTCATGCGACACCATTGTGGAATGTTGAGTCAAAAAGGACCTTGGCTGACACGGATTTGCTAAAATCACGATTCACAAGCACACTTTGTTTGTTGTTGCTGCTGCTGCTGCTACGGATCGCTGCGTGCAACGTCTATGTGCTTAGTAAGGTTTGTAGTGCTGTCATTGTGACAAACAACCACCCTGTTCATGTCTCACGATTTACAAGTACCGTTTATAATAAGGACAAAACTTAAGACAATTAGAAGTGAAGTTTAATTAATGTACATTTTTATTATGTAAATTATCGAGATAAATTTCTAGTTTTTGACTCTCCGGACTAGAATAACAAGCTACAATGCGTTTTATGTTTAGTGCTTTGAGAAGCTATGGACAGTTCAGTTTAAATGATTGAGATAAAGGGGAGGCATTACTGATAAAGTAGGTCTTTTAGTGCACCTAATTTGAAGGATGCAGAGTGAGTATTCAACAAATGCCATACTCAAACTAATTAAGGCATGCCTGGTGTTCAACCAACCATATAAGTCGACCATTACAATTAGTCTATTGCATTACACAACTATTATATGCATGGATCGAAGAAGATAAATAATTAGGTGGTTAAGAATCATCTTGGTCCCTCATTAATCTCTACCTAACCCATAATTAAGTGTTATTAATTTTTTCTCATAAATTAGAAGAAGAAAAAATTGATTATGTATCACATAAAAATTAATCAGTATACACATGAGTTGACTCAAAACACCAAATAATTTGTCAAAAGCTTATGGGCTTTTGATCCATGAATCAAATCACAGATGTTTTAAACCTTTTTCACTCATGAATAAGGAACATTAAGCACCACCCTCTAGCAAGTGAGAAAGTACCATACATGGCATCACTTGGAAAATGAGAAGATAATTGTTACAAGGACATTAGAAGACACATTCTATTAATAAGTGTTATCCCTCATCGATCACACTAGGTCACATTATATCATGGTTTGATGAGGTTTCTTACATTCTTTACTGACTTTAGGACTACTCATGAGTATATTCTCTTCCTAAACAAATTTAAATTAATAAAATGTACTAAAAAGACTTAAAGAATTGTATCTTAAGTAATTTATATAAGAAACAAATGAGATAAAAAAAATTAGTGATAAGAAATAAATGATCACTTTCAAATTTATTAATTGCTAATTTTCTTTTTTATTTATATTTTATTGTGAAGTCTATTAATTAGATATCCACTCATTTTCCATCAAAACATTATTTTAAAACTTGAACCAGACATTGATCCAGTCAAGTTACTGAGTCAATTGGTCACCAATTGAACTAATGTGATAATAGGTGAATTGGATGCATCACCATATATATATATATATAAGGAAGGATAAAGTTACACTAAGAGTAATTTTAAGAAAGCTATTCATCATCTCTATTATTTATTTTCTTGAATTTAATTGTTGTATTGAGTAATCAATCTTAAACATTAGATTTTAAGAAAATAAATAATGAGAATGAAGAATAATTATTTTAAAGTAACTCTTGGCATAATTTGATCTTGTAATTTTATATAGTATATTGTATATAAATAAAATTTAGCATTGATTTAACACATAAATACGTTGGTTTAGTGATAAGAATGCATATTTGCTTTTGAGGCATCGTGGGTTCCATTTTTCTTAATTACAAAATTAAGTTTCAAAGTAAAATTATTAGTTAAACCATATTTGAGGTGGGACAAAATCCCATATTCTATTTTCTTGATCCCAACGATAGAATGAAGGATCGTTAGATACTATGAAGAAGCAAGATTCCTCGTATCTCTTTGTTTTGCCTTTGTTGAAGACAAATACAGGATGTGTTCCTTGTAGTAGGGCACGTTGACATGTCCATGGCAAATAATTGGTGGCCAAATATTTTGATCTCGAGGAGGCAAAGGTATCTCTGTTACATTTAGAGGAGGAATAATTTGTTCTACAAAGTAACTCTTTTGGCCTAAACATCTAAGTAAGATGTTTTTCTGCTTCTGAGTGTTTAATAGAGACAATGTGGGATTGGTACACATGCCTGAATCCATCATTAAAAATAATAGCATAATGGCAATTGCTAAGTGGATGATGTTATTTTTTTTTACTCTAACATTCTTAATTTGTAACTTCTTAGTGGTTTACACACTATCATACTTGACACCATAGTATTTTTTTTATTGGTTAGAATCCTTTATAAATAATCATTTTTTAGACCTAAGTAAGTAGATGTACTTTAATGATATAAATAGTATTAATTAATTCTTTTAAGTCATCTTCAATTATACAGTCATATACCTATATAGCCTTCAAATCTCTTCATTTTGGTATGATTCATCCTAAATATTTCAATTAAAAATTTACCATTATTTCGTTCTAGAAATTTATTATCCAATTTCCAGTTTATATTAATGTTCTAGAACCTATACATTAAGTTGTTTTTGTTACAAGAGATTACAAGTATACATATCGTTGATTAGTTGTGTTAATGATCATTTACTACTAACATAAGTTAGATGGAAAAACATCAATTTTTTTTTGAAGCGGAAACACGTCAAATGAAACCCATAGAAACGATCAAATGTAATTCAATTGTCACCACTTACGCGTTTTGAAAAAAATGTTATTTTTATATTCAATTTTAATTACAAAGTTGTTTCTTAATTTTTAAAAATTTACAAAATAAAAATTGAAAATGAAAAAAATTGTTTTCTCTTTTTACTATACAAATATCTGAAAATAAGATATTAATTTTATAATTAAAAGTAAAAGCAGGTAATAAAATAAAAATAAAATGTTTTCTCAAAAAGTAAACAAACTGACATTTTTGTCTATCTAATATATTGAATATGTGATCGATTTCTATTTTCGGGTTAAATATTTTTCAATCTCAAGATTTTAATACTCCTTATATTGAGTATATAGTTTACTCCTTATATAATTTTAATATATTTTTTTATTCCTATGTTTATTGAGTGTCTCATTAGAACTAAAGTTGTAGGGAAAATATTTGATGATTTTATGTAAATTAAAACTGACATTTTTAAAAATATTTTGAGGGGGAAAACATATTTTTACCTTATTCTTAATAATTCTTATTCAAATCAATCCTTCAATTTTGAATTATTATAATAAATACTTTTATCACTTTCTCTTTTAAATTATTATAATAGCAGGAGTTTAATTCTTTTAACGGGTTTAATTTATGACTTTGAGAGAGAGAATAAGAATTTGAGATAGAAAGTATTTGATTAAAAAGAATGACAATTGAAAAAAAAAAAACAAATAACTTGTAATGATTAGAAATTAAAAGGTTAAATTCAACTAAAAAGTTGCTGAAAGATTAAAAGTAGGCCTCTATTATTTCGTAATGATTAGGAAGGGCTGAATCCAGCCAAAATGTTTAGGGGACTACTATTAACATTACTAGTGTTGCTATTCATACTATCAAATGGAATGAAATGCCTCTTTTGTCCAAATAGCAAATCCCTACACCCTATGATCCCTCCCTTTCCCCCTAGGATTTCTCATCCCTTAACCTTAGTAACAGGTAGTGCCTCCTCCTCCACCATTGTGGAGCGTCCCTCCTCTTATTTTCCTACGACTTTCCCTAAACCCTTCCAATTCGCATCTCCACCATCGTCTTTTGTCGCTTCCTCTACCATTCCTTCACTACCACTGCTGCCCATTTCCAGAAACTCTCACTATGGAGCCATCAAAGAAGTTCAAGATCAAGGGTGAGATTCTTGAGCCACTCGTGACCACATGGGCGCGATTGGGTTGAGGAAGGTGAAGTTGAGTTTTTCATTCTTGGGTATTTTGGGTGTGAGTGAGTGACACTGTTGTGGGGAGGGACAACGCAACTAGAAATGAAAATGAAAGAAGTTTCATTAGAGGAAAAAGGAGTGCAAATTCGCTTGAAGGGTAACAGATTGCATTTCCGTTTAATAAAAAATGATAAAAAAAACAACAAAAATACGATTCTATTGTTTAATAATTCAAAAAAAAATCATACTTTCATTCTTTACAGAAGGGGTAAAAACAAAATAACAAAAATATGATTCACTTGAGTAAAAGAGGGTGTAATAAAATACACAACAGAAATACAATTTTGATGGAAAAATACAAATCAAAATCATGTTTTTGCTATGTAATTTTTTTGCATTCTTTTTTATTAACGGAAACATGATTTCATTGTATATTTTACAAATGAACGAATGTTTCCATGAAAAGGACATTTTTGGAAGAAAAAAATATTTAAAGCACACATGGGTAGTGCCAATAGCATTAATGGTAGTGTCAATAGTTGCTCCCAAATATTTATTATTGACAAAAAAACACAGGGATGGGCTTGAAGATCGTAGTTTGAACTTCTCAATTGTTGGAATTGCTAAATGACAAAAAAAAAATAGTTTAATAACTTCCTTTCCAAATCATTAACCTTATGTGTATTTTTCATTCCTAAGAATTGAACAAAGATAATTAAATAAAACATTAAGAAATTTATAATATATATACATCTTATTCAATCAACTAAATTAAATTTCCTTAATATCTAGTATGTGTTTATCTAAGTGATTGGGGTCCATTCCACACCAGAAACTAAATATAACCGGATAAGTCAGTGATATTTGATGATAACATTTGATGAATTCACTAATTTATAGTACGATAAAGTAGATTATGAATTATTAGTAAAAAATATTTTTATACTAATACTTAATAAAAAATATCATATATAATTAAAAAAAAATAGAAAATATCATATATAATAAATTTGTTTATTTCTTTAATAACCACTTTGAAAAACCTACCAACAATAATTCCTAATAAATAAAAAATATAATTTTTTTAAGTTTAACAATTATACAACCATGGTATAAAATAATTTTACGTCGTCATAAAATTCTAGTAGGTTTATATGAGTGAGAATATTCTTTGACCCAATAAATTAAAGAACACTCATGATCTCTCACCAAGTGGAATTAGTACATACCTTTTTTCTCTAAATTTTTAGACAATACATAATTATTAAACCTGCTTAGTTTTTACAACACGTGCTAAATCGTAAAACAAAATTCACGAGTAAAAAGAAGTACGCATAATAATTGAATAAGTTTAAGATATATATATCATACATGCATATATCCACGTACATATCGAGTCGATCTCAAGAGTACCAAGTTCATATAATAAAATTTCTTCAGTATATCATTTTAATTTAATTTACTAGGGTATAGCTAAAAGGGCTTGTGATTGCTTCTCATATGGGAAACCGCTTTTCATGGAATCATCAGCACTCCACACAAATATGCCATGAAGTTTTTGCTCACTCTTTAGGGTATGACATGCCGTGAAGAACCCATCATTTGGTGCCAGCCCACCACTCCCATCACTGATGAAACTCACCAACACCTTCCCACCGTTATACTTCGAACTCTGTGTGTTGAAATAATCGATAAATTGTGCCACGCTTGTGCCCTTGTCATATGCATAAAACTGGAAGTTAACATAATCTATAAGGTTCCCATAACTCTTCCACAAAGCCAAGTAGTGGCTCTGAACTTGTTCATCGTCAAATGGAGCAATGGAGGCAAATTTGATGACCCCATTGGATTTTAGGGTTTTGATTAGCCTCCCCACGCACTCAGAAAAGGTTTCGGGGTCCGTCTTGAAATGCTCGTAGTCGATGTCGATTCCGTCTAGGTTGTACTGTTTGATGATGCTTGTGAGTGAAGAAACCGCGTTGGAAACCCATGAATCGATTGAAGAGGGGTTGAAGTAAGCGTAGCCATTTGCAACGCTATCTCCTCCGAGACTTAGGGCAACTTTGACGTTTGGGTGTTTGGTTTTGATGGCGGAAACTTGGGTGGGGCTTAGGTTGCCGGTGTCCCAAAAGATATTGAAGTTTCCATTGGTTGGAGAGGAGGATGATGACGTGTCGTAGTCGATAGCGAAGGAGAGAATGAAGTGGAATTGAACACTTGGGTTGATAGGGACATCGGAGAATTTAACGTTGTTGAACTCGGCTCCAATGTATTCTCGGAATAGGTTTGTGGTTGGGGGTGCGGATCTTGCATGGGTTGATGTGAGGAGTAAGAAGATGAAGAAGAAAAGTTTAAGAGTGGGAAATTCCATTCTCATTTGCCACTAATCAAGAAAAACTTGAGTTCAGTGGTTGTTATGTTGTGTTGTGCTTGGTGATGATCGATGATATGCACTATGCTTTTGTAGGCTTTATATAGTAATGGCCACATAATATAAAATTGGATGCATGTCGTGCCCATAAGGTCATCATTCATTTATTGTAAAACTGATTTCGTAAATGTTGAATTGAATTATATATTTTAACTAGCTTTGTTGGTTGGAACTCGGAAGCTTGCTTTGTTGCTTTTGCCAGTGGAAGACCGCGCCATTCACGGCCAATCGCCTCCCAATATTTGATTTTTCCTACCATCTTTATTTTCAGTTGCGATCAATGATCATTCTACATTCTAAAGAGTGTCCATAGTTCATAGTATCCTACTTTCTCATATCATTTTGTGGATTTATATCTATAAAATGAGACATGATTATTTGATACACGTAAGTTTTAGTGAATCTACGCCTTTAGCAATTTTTTATGAATGACAAGTATCATCAATTTAATAAAGTGATATTATCGTAATAATCATTTATATGAAATTTAAATGACTTAATTGTTTGTACGTAGATATGTAATCTAATAAGTAACAGTAATAAGAATTTATTTATATCCTCAGCAAAAAAAAATATAGAATTTTTTATATTTAGATAGTATATTGAAGATTAAAATAAAGTGAGGAAATTCGGTATCAATATTTTTTTAGTTAAATGAAACTTTATATATAGTCTTGATTTAACTATGGAGGGAATAAGGAAAATTTGTTAGGGGGACAAAAATTCAACACATAGTAAAAGAGGTGTGAAGAAGGGAGTCGTAACATTAAATTTGAAACGCTAAAAGTTAAAATTTGAATTTTCTAGGTGTAGATGTAAGGTTAGAGAGGCGTAAAGTTAGAAGTAAATGATAAGAAGAAAATTGTTAAAAATAATTGTAAGTATGTAATATTTCCATTTTCCAAGTATCCAACCCCTTCAATTGGTGGGTTGTCAGAATGCCTTTTTTTAATCCAAAAATTATACCTATCATATCCCTAGAAAAAAACACTAAATTTGAGGGAATTAAGCGAAGATTTTTTTTATAAAAAAGGTAATTATTAAGAGAAGTAGGTAGGTGTTGGCAGATAAAGATATACTATCCACCGAAGGCAAAAGAAAGTATATAGGATAAAAACAATACAATGGCCAAAGACCAAAGTTGCAAAAATAGAGGACCTGTTAATTTTGGTTTGGTGGGGAGTACACGGCAATCCTTAAGCTAAAATTATCTTGGAAGGCAAAGTGTCTCAATCCTGAGTTGATCCCTCTTTCATTCAACAAGAAATCTTTTTTTTTTTTTTTTCTTTCTGGGTAATGAAGTTACTTGAGATTGAGAATGTACCAAAATTAAAGTCTGATAGTGGTGAAGCAGTGTCATCCGAATATCAAATATAAAATGAAGAAAAATGGGGCCACCTTTGTGTCTTAAAAGTTAAAACACAACCCAATCCAATAGCTGTGTTCTCCTTTTCCAGCCCAACAGTCTCTCACTCTCGTTATTCAGCAAACGTAAGAGTTAGGAATTGTAGACCAACAAAAACAAAAAACAAGAGTTAAGAATGATGCTGCCCATGGGATAAAAAAACAAGAAGAAGGAATGATGCTGCCTAATCTTAAGGAGAACTTCACCCTTGACCAAGGAAGTTGAAGTTCAGCTTTGGGTTACTGAAAAGTGACAAGTTCACCTCAATTAGTATAAAAAGCAAAAAATTCAACAAAGGTGAAGGAAACGAACAAAATAAAATATTTAATTTGAAAGAGGAAGAAAAAAAAACTTGCATTTTATAACAAGTATTTCCATAAATTTTACATAAACTATTCTTATAAGTTATTTCGAAGAGTTTATTAAAATAAGTTAAACACATCTTATGAACCAACCATAAGATATTATCAAAAGTTCTCCCAAACACTTACTTAAATAGTCATAACATAAAACAAGTCAAAATAAATTATTGATAATCTCTTTCAAACAGACTAAATACAAAAAAACTTATGTATGTAATTAAACACGTGCTCTATTAAAATTTCAACAAAGGTTCCTCTTATTTTACTTGCTTTTCCAAATTACTAACCTTACGTATAACTTTTATTTTACTAGCAAAAATAAAAGAAACTAAAGAGAAATTTATAATTAAATTAAAAAATAAAATTACAAGTTTATTGAACTCAATTTTGATTCATTATCACGTACAAATATTAGGAACATAAATATTTATTAAAATTTATTTGATTAATTTTTCAATCAAACATACAGACATATGCTTTAAACGCACGACCCTTTTTATTTGGAAAAGAATATTAGAATATTGTCACTTCCTTGTTAAAGTGTACTTGAAGCTGAAAGTGATAATTTTTTATAGCATTTGGGACAAGACACGGTTGCTTGATCTTAACAAATTAAAACATGTTTTGCAGTTTGTATAACTTTTTTTTTTATATATATAGTTTGTAGTTTGTATAATTATAACTTAAAGAACATTTCTTGCTCTTTAATTGAATTCCCAATTTTGTTGTGTGTTTCCCAGGAAATGTTACTTATCGTTTGAGTTCAAAGAAACAATACAGTTCAAATATTTTTTTTGCTTATTTTCTTTATTTGTTATAGACAACTCAAATATTAGGAACATAAATATTCATTAAAATTTATCTGATTAATTTTTCAACCAAACATATAGGGATATGCTTGAAAATCACAACCATTTTTTTTAAATAGCAATATATTATCATTTCCTTGTTAAAGTGTACTTGAAGTGGGATAATTACCATATATCTTTGACAGCATCTTGGACAAGAAACAGGTGCTTGATCTTAACAAGTTCAACCATGCTTTATAGTTTGTATAACTTTTTTTAACATTTCATACTCTTTAATTGAATTCCCAATTTTGTTGTGTGTCTCTGGCAAAATGTGTCACTTATCATTCGACTTCAAATAAATAATACAGTTCAGACATCTTTCATTTTTTTTCTTTATTTGTTACAGATAACTCAAAATTAGGAACGTAAATATTTATTAAAATTTATATGATTATTTTTTCAACCAAACATACAGGGATATTCTTGAAAAGCACGACCATTTTTTTTAAAATAGCAATATATTGTCATTTCCTTGTTAAAGTGTACTTGAAGCGGAAGAGTTACCATCCTTGGCAGCATTTGGGACAAAAAAAGGTGCTTGATCTTAACAAGCTAAAACATGCTTTGAAGTTTGTAGTTTGTATAGCTTTTTTGTACAACCTGTAGTTTGTATAACTTAAGGAACATTTCTTACTCTTTAATTGAATTTCCAATTTTGTTGTGTGTCTTTAGGAAAATGTCACTTATTGTTTGAGTTTAAACAAATAATACAGTTCAGATATCTTTCGTTTTTTCTTTATTTGTTATAAACAATTCAGATACCTGTATTAAAATAGTATTAGAATTAATAAGAGAATCAAATGGCAAGAGAAAACAAGGTAAATTAAAGGTTGTAGTCCACCTAAAGGTTAGTTTTTTATTTTTTATTTAATTATCCACTAAAAATTAATTGAGTAGTTATACCTCAGAAAACAAAAAATTGGGATGCATCAAAGCTATAATTCAAAGTCACACATTATTTGGGATAAGAATTGTTGGGGAATTGATATAAGAAAATTTGACATCACATTTTAATCAAAAACATTAAGACTTAAATTTATGGATCATTTTCTTACTTATTGATGCTTAACTTTTCTACTTGTGTGACTTCACCTTACATTTGTATTCTAACACCGTCTTGTCCCGCTATAATTCTGATATAATAAATATTTTAAATTGCTATTATAATCTTACAATTTTAATAGATTAATGTTTGTTTTATGCATGAAATTATTATTTTCTTTATAATTGTGTACAATTTTTACTTAATTTCATGTAAAGCTCAAAAATAAATGAGAGAAATTTTTTTTACTTAATGTGTTGCTAAACACTTGAAATTTTAACTTTGATAAATAAGGTGTCATGATCATTATTTCTTTAAGTTATCCAAAAATAAATGAAATCAAACAAATTTTATTTAAAATGTCAATTTAGCATGTTGTAATCAATCCAATTATAAAAAAATTTGTCATATTTTCACCATTTTTTATGAATAAAAAAAAGAAAATAAAATCACAAATAAAACAGGAAAGTCCAACCCCATATAAAAATGAGGATAAATCTAATTTTTGGTCTCAAAAGAGATTGGAAACGGGGTGGGGAGGACTTGAGGAGTCAAGGACAGATAGGAGAGAAACTAAACCCATCCCAACCTTGCCCCATTGCCATACCTAATAAACCTTTCCCTCTTCATAGTATTTTTACCTAAATACATATAAATAAGTAACAATAAATAAATGATAAAATATATTTTTAATCATTCTATTTTTTAGTAAAGATTGATTTTAATTTCTATATTTTAAATTGATCATATATTCAAATTTTAAAAAATATGTAAATTTAGTCTCTTTCCTATAATATAAATGATCAATTTTAGGGACTGAATTTATATGTTTTTAAAAGTTTAGAAATCAAAAAGATATTTTTTATATCAGATGCAAACAAACAGAAGAAACACAAACTAGATTCTCAAATGAGGCGCGTGCATGGCATCCGCCAGCAGACTAGATAATTTATCAAAATGATCTATTTAGAAGTACAGAAATTAAAATCAAATTTTATAAAAAATACACAGATAAATTTTTTTATCCATAAATAAAGAAGTCCTGTTGTTCAACTAACAGTAAACTGTAACGAGGAGACAGAGAGAGCAGGCTAGTGTTACCGAGCTGCTGAGGCCTGAGTGTTCTATTCCAGTTTCAGTTTTCTTTTTTAAATAAAAACTTTTAATTCTGTACTTGTGTTAGTGCATGTACGAAATCAGATGTAAAAATATGTTTGAAATAACAGTACTTTAAAAAAAATGATGATCTTACTTTTTTATATTTAATCATTTATTTAATTGTTATAATTTTTTAATTCATTATTTTAGATCTTATAATTAATAAGTAGATTTTTTAATATTTGATATTTACATTTTAAATCCCAAACCTGTAGTTAAGATTGTTTAACTAATGGAATTAACAAAAATATAATAACAGAAGATATCTTTTAAAAATTAAAATATAAATGTTGAAAATTAAAAAAATTATTTATTAAATTTTAAAGATTAAAAAATTTATTTATTAACTATAAAAATTAAATAAAATAAATTTAAAAACTATAAAAACTAAATGAATAATCTTAAATATTATATTTGTATTGGTTAGATCAGAACGCCTATCGTGATAATTTATAAGTTGGGTTATTCTGTTTTAACGGTGGCGTGATCCCAGAAACGTCCCAAGTTTGACGCCGTTATCCTCGCCCCGTTACTTTTCAATCGCCGTCCCACTATTTTGAAACGTCTCTCAACCCGTAAACTATAACGGTAACGCGCTTCTTCAATTTCCTTTTCTTCTCTATTTCCATTTTTTTTCCTCTCTCGCTCTCCTTGTCTTACCTTTTTCTTTCAGCTTCCATAACAGAGACACTACTCCCTCTCCTTTCTCTCCTTCTATCACTCACATTATATATTATATTATTAATTAACCATTAAATAAATAAATAAATTATCTCTGTGAAGTGAAGTTTTCTGACACCGCAAAATTCCATATGAATAAACCACTATAACTAACCACACTCTGAGATAACAATTCTGGTTTATAATTTTAATTTCATAGTTCTTCTTCTTCATTCTCTCCAACCACACATTTCACTATCATCGGTTCCGATTTCAATTTCGAAGTGCGATGGAGGCTCAGCAGAGAAGAGGAGGATTAGTGCCGCTGTCGCCGTCGCAGACGCCGCGCTCCGGCGACAAGCTGGCGCGAGATCTGCGATCTGCGGATTCCAATTCGAGCGGTCACAGCAAATTCGATAAGGACAAAGGCGTCAATGTGCAAGTTCTTGTTCGTTGCAGGTCACTGAGTCGAACTAACTAACTCCGAGTTTCACTTCACTGAGTTCGCTTTGTTCGCGACTCGGTGAAATTCGCTGATCGCGTTTTTTTCGTTTTTTGTTTTTGTTTAGGCCGTTGAGTGAAGACGAAGCGAGGTTGAACACGCCGATCGTGATTTCGTGTAACGAAGGTAGAAGAGAGGTTTCGGCTGTGCAGAATATAGCCAACAAACAGATCGATCGAACCTTCGCATTCGACAAGGTTTTTTTTTTTTTTTCGCGTTTTGTTTTCTTATATGATGATCCTTTTTGGTAATGTAAAATTTGAGGAGTTGTTATTATTTTTATTACTTCAAGCGTGAATTACTTTGCGGAATATATGTATTCTGCATTCAAATGAAAATAATCAAAATATCATTATTGTTGAACTGAATACGAAGTGATCGAGTAACTCACTTGCCTCATTCTGTAATCTTTATAGAAAATGACCATAAGAGCGAACTATTACTCGTTTTTCTGTTTTTTTCTTATAATTTTTTTGTGTGAATTCTGCGCTTGTAATGGTGCATTAATCGGATTTGTGTTTGTTATTGAATAGGTTTTTGGTCCTAATTCCAAGCAGAAAGAACTTTTTGAGCAGGCAATGTCTCCTATTGTGAATGAAGTGCTTGAAGGATATAACTGCACCATTTTCGCGTATGGTCAAACAGGGACAGGAAAAACTTACACAATGGAAGGAGGTGCAAGGAAGAAGGTTATTACTTTTGGCCAGCATTGGTATTTATAGTATTTCTTGTTGCTTTGTGCTGAATCAATTCTTTGATTGGTGTTTTTTGGTTATGTTTAGAATGGAGAGTTTCCGAGTGATGCTGGTGTCATCCCAAGAGCTGTGAAACAGATTTTTGATATATTAGAAGCTCAGAATGCCGAGTATAGCATGAAAGTGACGTTTCTAGAGCTTTACAATGAGGAGATAACAGATCTTTTGGCCCCTGAGGAGACTTTAAAATTTGTGGATGACAAATCTAAGAAACCTATAGCTCTTATGGAGGATGGAAAGGGGGGTGTTTTTGTCAGAGGTTTAGAGGAAGAGGTTGTTTGCACTGCAAATGAAATTTATAAGATATTGGAAAAGGGTTCAGCGAAAAGGCGAACGGCTGAGACTCTTCTTAACAAACAAAGCAGTCGTTCCCATTCCATATTTTCTATCACTATTCACATTAAAGAGTGTACTCCAGAGGGTGAAGAAATGATTAAATGTGGGAAGCTAAATCTTGTGGACCTTGCAGGTTCTGAGAATATTTCACGTTCCGGTGCAAGAGAGGTATCAAATGATTTTGGTGTTTATTTTGGGTAGTGTACATTCAAATTATATTATTTGGAACAGTATGACAGCCTCTTTTTTCTTTATGAGATTATTGATTGATATTGAAAAAAATAGGCCCCTGGACAACATTATAAAATTCAAATTACCCCTTGTCTATTTAGTCATCTTCAGTTCTGGCATTATCTTTATCTCACTCTGATTATTCTTCAGTATTTGTCTGAAAAGACTAAAATGTTATAGCTTTTTTGAGATTCATTTGTAAGAAAATGCTCGCAGGGTAGAGCAAGGGAAGCTGGGGAGATAAATAAAAGCTTGCTTACACTTGGTCGAGTGATTAATGCTCTAGTTGATCATTCAGGTCATGTGCCTTATAGGTATGAATGGCTACCGTTCTTCTGGTTATGGTAACTTTTGATTCTATTTTCAAACCTAGAGAAAAATGCTTTTGTATTATTAAGATGTCCCATTATATCAGGGATAGCAAATTAACAAGACTGTTGAGGGATTCCTTGGGCGGTAAAACCAAGACATGCATAGTTGCTACGATATCACCTTCTATTCACTGTCTGGAAGAAACTCTTAGTACCTTGGATTATGCACACCGTGCCAAAAATATCAAGAACAAACCAGAGGTGACTTTCATAGTTCCTACTTTTTTTGTCAACCTTACCATGCTTTTTTTTTCTTATCACAGATTTGCAGTGCAACATATCTAATAGTTTGGAGTTCAATACTTTGTTAGATCAATCAGAAGATGGTGAAATCTGCACTCATAAAGGATCTGTATTCTGAAATTGACAGACTGAAGCAAGGTTGTTTAATGCTTTTGTATTCTAAAAGAAAATAGCACCATGTTAATAAACTATTTTTCCTTTTACAGTTCAGTGCTGGAATGTTGAATTTTTTTACGTATGTGGTTTGCAGAGGTGTATGCTGCAAGAGAGAAAAATGGAATTTATATACCGCGGGATCGTTATCTTCATGAAGAAGCAGAGAAAAAGGTTTCTCTAACTGTATCTTTATATGAATTGGGAATACAGTTATTCTTTTGAGACATTACTATTGCTAAATCTGTATGTTCTATAGGCCATGGTTGAAAAGATAGAACGCATGGAACTAGAAGCAGAGTCTAAGGATAAGGTATTTTCCATCATAAATAATTCCAATATAGTTATAATCACTTGTATATTGAAATGCATCCCATAACTTTGAGCAGCAATTGATGGAACTTCAAGAACTCTACAAATGTCAGCAACTTTTGATTGTCGAGTTAAGTGATAAACTTGAAAAAACCGAGGTAAAAAAAGTTCTTAATAGGTGGCTGTACCTAATTGTTTTTATTTATTTTGAACATCTGACCTGGTTCAAGAGTTAAATTTATTTACGGCATATGCTATCTCAGAAAAGTCTTGAAGAAACTGAGCAGTCATTATTTGATCTTGAGGAAAAGCACACACAAGCAAATGCAACAATTAAGGAAAAGGAATTTCTAATATCGAATCTACTGAAATCTGGTTAGTGAAGTGTAATTATACCTCTTATTCTGTATCAACCGGCTTTCTGTTTGGGTGTACCCTTTAGCATACCCTTTTTGGGTTGGTTGTTGAAAATCATTTCTCTCATCATCCAATGTAATATGCAATAGTTGTGTGATTTTTCCCTGTTCTTGCTTCTTCCAGAAAAAGCACTTGTGGAGCATGCAATTGAGCTACGAGCTGATCTAGAGAATGCTGCATCCGATGTGTCAAAGCTGTTTTCTAAAATTGGTTAGCATTTTCTTTCAACTGGTTTTTCTTGTGGGTGTCAATTAGAAGGAATAAATTGACATCACAAAAATTGTTTTTGTAAACCTTAGAGCGGAAGGATAAAATTGAAGAAGGAAATAGAATACTTGTCCAGAAATTCCAGTCTCAGTTAGCTCAACAGCTAGAAGATTTGCACAAGACGGTTGCAGCATCGGTAATTCAACAAGAGCAGCAACTAAAGGAAATGGAAAATGATATGGATTCTTTTGTATCAACAAAGGCAGAGGTGGGTTTCCATAGGATGAAATCATGCCTTATTATTTATATTATCTGATTAATAAATTTGTTTTGGTATGCCTCTTTTAGGCTATTGAAAATCTAAGAGCGCGGGTAGGAAAATTTAAAAACATGTATGGTTCTGGCATTAAAGCTTTGGGCAATTTAGCTGAGGAGTTTAAAGGAAATAGTGAGTTAACTTTTGAAGAGTTGAATTCTGAAGTAGCCAAGCATTCATCTGCCTTGGAGAATGTAAGTGTGTTTCTTACACTTTATAAATTGATTCTACGTGAGGTTTCTTGGTGTGTTTAATTTAACTTTTGTGCTTCAGCTTTTTCAAGGAATTGCATTAGAAGCTGATTCATTACTAAATGATCTTCAAAGTAGTCTCAAAAAGCAAGAGGCCAAGTTAACTGCTTATGCTCGACAACAGGAAGAGGTCCGTGATTTCTGGTTTGTTGGGTGAACTTCAGAGTTAGAGATACTAACTTCTATGCTATTGCTGTAGGCACATGCCAGAGCAGAGGAGAATACACGTGCAGTATCTAAAATAACTGTGAACTTCTTTGAGACATTACACATGCATGCATCCAATATGATCCAAATTGTAGAAGAATCGCAATTTACCAATGATCAAAAATTGTATGAACTTCAAAAGAAGTTTGAGGTGATCGAAGTGTGCCTTTTTGCAGAATTTGCATAAATCATGATCGGAAAATTTTTAATTAATACTCCCTTCTTTTTTAACTTTGATGCATCTTATTCTTTATGGGTGTAGGAGTGTACTGCGCATGAAGAAAAACAACTACTGGAGAAAGTGGCAGAAATGCTTGCTAGCTCTAGTTCTAGAAAGAAAAAACTGGTAGCTGTTTCTTTTAGACATGCTAAACTAACCTACAGTAGCTTCCGTTACTACCTGAGTGTAAGTTCTTACCATTTTTTATTTGCTTGTTAGGTCCAAATGGCAGTTAATGATCTTCGGGAAAGTGCAAACACTAAAATCAGTAGGCTGAGGCAAGAAACATTAACCATGCAAGATTCCACTTCTTCTGTTAAATCTGAATGGAAACTTCACATGGAAAAAACAGAGTCCAACTATCATGAGGATACTTCTGCAGTAGAATCTGGAAAGAATGACCTTGTGGAGGTTATTCGGCACTGGTATGGAATAGGAGTGTACTGTGTGTACTTTGTCTCTATTATATTCTCTTCTGTTCACTAAGCCCTACCTTGACCAAACAATTGCACAGCCGCAAAAAGGCAGAAGTAGGTGCACAACAATGGAGAAATGCTCAAGAATCCATACTTAGCCTGGAGAAGATAAATGCTGCTTCTGTGAATGCTATTATTCGGTAGGTCTTTCATTCCCAGTCGAGATCAAAACAGTCAATATATTTTGTTCATTTTCTCTCAATTGCTTTTGATTAGGGGAGGAATGGAAGCTAATCATCTCCTACGAGACCGATTCTCAAGTGCTGTGTCAACTACACTTGAAGATGCAGAAATCGCAAACAAGGATATTAATTCTTCCATTGAACGTCAGTACTTGGTCTCATACATATGAAATCATAAATGCCTAGGTAAATCATGCCACAGATATCAATTGACGAAATATTTACGCATGCAGATTCATTGCAACTTGATCATGACGCTTGTGGGAATCTAAACTCTATGATTATCCCATGCTGTGGTGACTTGAGAGAATTGAAGGGGGGTCATTACCACAGAATTGTAGAGATAACTGAAAATGCAGGGAAATGTCTTCTCAGTGAATACACGGTAAGGGACTTCAAGTTCCAATTCCTTAGTATGCACATATGTAGTATAGATTTGGGTAACAAGAAATCGGCATCCAGCCGAAGCTGTTTGGAAAAGCGCATGTACATAAAATACCTATTTTTCGTTTTTCTCAAGGAAAAAAGTGTTATCTCTGGCTGCTGGATTCTAATTTTTGTGTGTTGAAACTGCCATGTAAAATACAGGTAGATGAACCATCTTGTTCAACACCAAGAAAGAGATCCTTCAATTTACCCAGTGTTTCATCCATAGAAGAACTAAGAACCCCGTCATTTGAGGAACTACTGAAATCCTTCTGGGATGCAAAATCTCCAAAACATGCAAATGGTGATGTTAGATATATTGGGGCATATGAAGCTGCTCAATCCGTAAGAGATTCCAGAGTTCCTCTTATAGCAATTAATTAACTAGAGCAGTCAAAAACTCTGTAAATAGCATATTGTTCAAATGTAATTCCATACAAATTACATATTCATTTATTGTTTATTTTGGAAAAAAAAAGAAGAAAAAACAAATTATCTATGTGGAGGCAGAAACATGTAAAAGATTACCCTTTTTTATACTTTTGCTTCCACAATGGTGTACATCTATTGTTGATGTCAACTGAAATTGGATCTTACGTGATTTTTTTGACATGTTTATATTGAATATCAAACCTTAAAAAAATCATTGTCGTGGCAAACGAGAGTGAGTGAAAGAACAACAGAACTATTTTATTATAAAAAAATATTAATAATGTCTAAATCTTTAAGTTCAAATCATTATAAAAATTATATATCTTATTGAGTAGATCGTCTATTTAATTTTAAATTGCATTGCCAAATATGTTATATTTCTTTCGTTATTATTTAATTTGTTTATTTTTATCTTCTTCCTTGTGTAAGGTAATTTCTTAAAACTTTTTTATATCTTTTAATTTTTTTTATATTTGAAAATTTGACATTAGCATGATATTGTTTTCTTGTTTCTTATTATTTCAACTACGAAGATGACAAAAGATTCAAAAGAGAGGTTTACAAAAATAAGTTTGATTTTTTTCCTTTAGAATTATTTTATACGTATATATATATAATTAATCTCTTTTACTATTTTCTTTCCTTTTAATATATTTATATTTTATCTTTTCATCTTATCTTATGTCTCTGAAATAATCTTCTATCATTTTTTTAAAATATTTTCTAATATTTAGCATTTAAAGTTTGGTTGGTGATATTAATTTATGGATAAGATTTAATGTCATCTAATTATTTAAAAAATTATTTGAGCTTTTTTAAAAAGTTAGAGATAATTTTTTGAAATTAAATCTTAATCCTATTGTTATATGATCTAGATTTAATTATTTCACTTTATTATTATATGATTTTTATCGTATGTAAAATTTAACTCATCTCATGAACTTTAAAATTTCAAGAAAATAACATTTCACTCCTTTGTTCAAACACTCAATCCCTTCTTCTTAGACATAGTAATGGGGTAGGGCGGGTACCAGTATTGTCTTCCCAATCCCTTATTCCGAGTCCCCAATATATTCTCGTATCCGATACTCATACCCAATTCAAATTAGGAAAAAAAAATTGTAAAAAATATTAAAAATTTGATTTTGGAAAAAATAAATTGATTGTTAAACATTTATTTTTAACTGCTTATATATATATAAATTGATTATAGTGCATGTGTCTACAAAAATCGTTAAAAAAATAATATTAAATTATGTAAAATTTTTAAAATAAAATTAACTAGTAATAAAAATTCTATGTCTTTTAATTAAATTATGCAAAAATTTTAAAGATTTTATGTAACGGAATGAGTTTGGGGTCGGGACGGATCTGGTAATCCATACCCGTACCCGACTTCTTGATTATCAGAGAAAACCCGAACCCATACCCAGTCAACTCGGACAAAGTCAGGACGGATTCAAACGAATACTCACTGGTATGGTTTTTCTTACCATGTCTACTTCTTTTTCTTCCTTTCTTTTACCCATCCCCCTTCTCACCTCCTATTAAGTACACATAAATAAGTTAAATAAGTTTGTAATGTTATTTTTTGAAATACACAATGAAATGAGGTTTTTATTTTTTAGAACAAAAAATAAATACACAACATGATGTTGTGTATTTGAGAAAGAAAGAAATAAAACTATATTTCTATTATGTTTTTTTTATTAATTATAAATACAAGTTACATATTTTAAAATAATTAAATTAATTGTGATATAATTTATCATTTTTAATAGTACTTAATATCTTTTAAATTAAAATTAAATTAATTGAATACAAATTACCAATACTATTTATAGAGATAATCAAATTAATTATTATAATAATCATCTTTATTAATATAATCAAATAAATTGATGATATTAATTTGATTATAATTAAAAAAATAATTTGTCATTAGTTTAAATTTAAATAAAAAGATCATTTATGTAATAATTAATTTAGTTATCGTTTAAAATGTAATGTGGGTTGTTGTTAATATAATTTGTATCAAGTAAAAAAAATAACTATGCAATTACTTTTATCGTGAAAAAAATATCCAACTAAATATAAGAAGGGATGCGAAAAAATTATACAAACGAAAACAATAGAAATTTGTTTAAAAAGAAAAGAAGGCATATAATTGCCATAAATTTCTGAGTAAAATCCAGTGGCGAGTTCCAACCTGACCCTTGCGTTTCTCGCGAAACATGAGCTTTGTTCACTAGTTCGTAATCATAATGCCACGAAACAAATATGTGAAACAATCATTTCATATTATTCACTCCAAACATTTAAATTAATCAATTACTAATATTTTATTAAACAGAGATACTCGTTTTTTTTACACTCAAAACCCTACGCACCGCCGCATACGGGGCGCCGCCGCACACGGGGCGCCGCCGCACTTTGCACTTGGCTCTGCTCTGGTCAACAGGAAGCACGATAAGGTTGGGTTTTCGAGGACCAGGATAATCGTTTTGGTTCGTGAAAAAAACCCTAAACCCTTTCCTACGCTCTTCTCAGGAAGAAAAAGAAGAAGAGATGAATAGGGCGAGAACTGAAGGCATAACTTTCACGAAGGAGCCGTTCATGGAGGATACAGGGCCTCGCAAGATGTGAGCGTTTATTTGTGCCTGTTCATTTACCATTACTGAATAACTTTGATTGACCTACAATTGAAGGGATTGCTACTTTGTTGTTTGTTTATTGCAGAAAGAACATGAAGTTCTCCACGTTATCAGAATCGGAAATAAGCAAAATCGCTGAAGTTCAAGTGTGGAAAGGTTCCTACTATGACTCCTTTAAGAAGCCTATCCACGGTGGCTTGTTGGATCCTCGCATGGTACTCTTCAATCCTTTTTCCACACTTTTCTGAATCCTGCTTATGTTTGTGTTTAATGTTGATACTTTGCTTATATATTTTTTTTTCATTTGAGATTTTTATATGATCATCATGCTACATTTGTTGTAATATATATAGGATGCAAAATTAGCCTTGTGTATTTAGTCTGGCATGAATTTGGAGTTGTTTAGAATGTTGAACTATGACGGAATTGGTCTTTTTTTTTTTTCTTGGTTGTTATGGTGAGATGGCAGATGCAGTATTTCAATATTAGGTTTTGGAAGGTGGCTTGTGGTGTTATAATTTTAGTTACTGGGTATACTATATGGATGAAGAAATTGCCAATTCAATTTGGTAGTGGGTTTTTATAGATTATGAGTAATGGGACCAGGACTTGTATGTAATTTATGATTGATAGAAATTGTTTATTTATGTAGCAATTCTTATTGACTGGAATTACCAGGGTTGTTGTTTGGACCTTGAGTCAACTTTATTTGTAAAAGAGAAAGTAAGAAGCACCATAAAAAGCATGACACACGCACATATATAGGAGGGATCAAGTTACTCCAAGAGTAATTTTTAGGGTTACTTTGCATCCTCTCCATTCATTTTCTTAAAATATAATGGTTAAGATGAGTTCCTTATTACAACCATTAGATTTCTAGGAAATAAATGGTGTGGATGGGGAGTAACTCTTTTAAAGTTACTCCTCATATATATATATATATAAACATTTTTGTTTTTTCGTTTCTTAGATTTTAGATTGTTAATATTTTTCATTTTTAATGTGTATGTTTGGATTATCCTGGCACCTTTGATGATGCTGTTCTTATTCCGCCTCAACTTTTCTTTGACAGTTAGTGTGTTTCCCCCTCATTCTACCTTGTTTCACAAGAGAGACAGACGTGATGCATATATTATGAACGTCTCCTTACACTGTGAAAAATGCTTTTTCACTGGGAGTTTACATTTTGCTTACATGTTTTAGCATTTTGCCCCTGAAATTTATGGAAATTGCAAGAGTCCTATGCATCAGGTCTTAAATGTTGATATGTTGTTTGGATTTTGAAATAGTGTTTTGTAGATAATCAGTTCTGGCTTTGATGCACATCTGTAGTTTCTTTTTGCCCCGCCTCTTCTCTAATCTTGATTTCCACATTTTCTTAAATTTTGATTAAAATGCATTGATTTGAGCTAGGGATTAGAACAACACGGTTCTCATTTAATATTCCAGGCCTTTCTCTCTTTTACCAGATAGTGTAGTCAATTAGAAACAGGGATGAAATAAATTAGGTCACTTATCCAAGAGTCTATGTGATAGAGGACTAGTGATCAACAAAAATCTATTTAATAGTTTTTGCTTGTTAAGTCTTGCCTTTAAGGCTCTATAAGTAGAGGTATCGTCAGACCCCTTTTTTGTAAAGTATGTTGAAGAAGTCAGGTTGATGTAATACTTGGCTGGACTTGGTTGTTCTGGCTTTCAATCTGTTTGATCATATATATATATATATATATATATATTCCCAATGCTCATGTTTACTCTTTACCTGCACATAATGCTAAAATAGCATTTTTTTTTTGTGCAATTCAGGGCCCTGCTAATAAGAGTCTTGTCTGTGCAACATGCGATGGGAACTTTCATGATTGTCCAGGGCACTATGGATACTTAAACCTTGCCCTTCCTGTTTTCAATGTTGGATATTTAAGTACCATTGTGGAAATACTGAAGTGCATTTGTAAGGTATAAAAATCTTTCACGTGTTTCTTATATGCTCTCTCTCTCCCTCTCTCTGGATTTTGGTTCTTCCTTTATTTTTTGTTTATTGTTAACACAATGTTCTCTTGTTTTATCTCATTCAAGTTTTAAATTGCCTTATAACTACTACTTATATAAAATGCATATATGAATGTGACAATTTCAGAATGTTTAGCTTTAGAAAATGACTTTTTTCAAGCAATGTTAAGTTTCCTAACTCACACTATAAGCACTGTCAGCCCTTTTGTTTGATGGCCATTCACTTGGTGTTAAGTGAATTTTTCTCTTCCCTTGGGTTGAGATTTGAGCCTCCTTTTGCAACAAGAAAAGAACTCAAACTTAATTTATCCATTCTCTTTGAAAATGCAACTTTTGCTCTGTTAATTCCAATTCAAGTTTTTTGTTTAGTTCAGGCTTTTGTGGTCTGTCACTTTCATCAACTTATAAAAAAAATTGATTGATCACAATTTTTTTGTCTAAAAAACGTATTGTTTCTACAGATATACAGGACTTTGGCAAAAAGCAAAACAATGAAGGGGCTATTAGCTTATTATACATTCAAAATTCATGTTATAGTGCATAAAAATCTATTTACAAGTTTGTATGTCATACTGATTGGCATTATACTTTACCAGGGCTGTGCTCGTATTCTCCTTGATGAAGATACCCGTAAAAAACATCTGAAGAAAATGAGAAGTTCCAAAAAGAGTGAGCTGGATAAGATTGATTTTGTGAAAGTTCGTGTAATTAAAGATTGTAGCAAAGTTGTGAATTGCCCAAGATGCGGATATATCAATGGTTTGTTTCATTGCTTTATTCAAACAACTTTATTATCTGAATTTCTTAAAGGCTGTGTTTTGGTGACTTGATTTCTGTATTTGGTAGAATTATAATGTGTTTTAGGCTTCCACATTTTTTGTTTTGATTCTGTTTTTAGGGATATCATGGATTGAATCTTAGTAAATTTTTTTTTGCTCTTGCTGATTTGTTCTCAGCAATGAATAAGCTCATATATTTTTTATTCTGTCATGAATCCCTTGAATACATTATTGGCAATTAGAATAAAGCATAAGGTTCAACATCCTGTGGTAAACCTTTTTCTTTAATCACTATCTTTTTAGATATTTTAGAATGCACTTTCTTTTTGGTGCTTTGCTGATTCTTTATTATGTGGAAAATATGGATTACCATTGTTCTGGTGTTTACTTTGTATGAGCTATGTGCTAACACAGGCTCAAGATTTGGTAAGCTTCTATTGCAGGAGAATGTTGCTTGAAGACCTCCATTTTGTTGAACTGATTGTAATCACACATGGCATAAATAACACCATTTTTTGCTCTCCCAATTCAATAGAAGACTAACCTGTTGTTCTAAGAGGGGAAATATTTACACTAATTGCTAACCATTTTATGATTTAGGATTATATATGGTTGCATTGCATAATGCATATTAAGATATGCACTTTTACATATCTGAGATGATATTTGTGATGACTATTGTGATACAGGTTCAGTAAAGAAGCTTCCGGCTTCGCTGACAATCATACATGATTGCTCAAAATGTAGAAATTATATTGTTGAAGAGCTTGATTCCGCACTTTCTCGTATGAAAGACTCTAGGGCGACCACCAATGTGTCTAATCGAATTCTTAATCCTTTCCAAGTTCTTTCCCTGTTTAAAAGAATGCTTGATGAGGTGGACATTTATTTTTATATGTATGTTTTTTGGGTTTGATTTTCCAACTTTACTTTTTAAGGGATCATATTACCTGCAGTTCTGTGGGCATCATGAATGCTATGCAGAGATAAATATTTTTTGTCTCCAGGTGAACATTTTTGTTACATTTGGTTGTAGGACTGTGAATTACTTTATGTTGCTGAAAGACCAGAGAAACTCATAATGACAAACGTTGTTGTGCCACCTATAGCTATTCGACCTTCAGTTGTTATGGATGAATCACTGAGGTAATGCCAGTTTGGTAGTATTTATGTATTTGTCCCCCATGATTAACATGATGTGATCTTTGAAACTGTGTATAAGCTAAGGAAAAATAGAGTGAGCTAAAGTATTGGGCCCAGGGAATTTATGTGTTTAGGGTTTAGGATCTGACAGTTGGTTTCTGTTATAATTCAGTTGTAACAAACTATCTGTCATCTCAGCAGTTGGTTACTATAAGAGGCTTATATAAGGCCCATGTAACACTGTTTCAGCATTCAGTTTTGATTCCCAATCATCACTCTCAAATCTCTCTCTCTCTCTGTTTCTGAATTTGCTCTTATCTTCAGCTATTCTTCTAACCGGCAGCAAGGTATTGGAGTTGTGGGAAATAGGGATATGAATTATTTCAGATTTGTGAATGTATAGGCTCTTGTACTTTGAAAATACCATTATTCATTCATGAGCATGGGAAGCAGCACTCTTATCAATTCTTCCTTGTAATTGTAAAGTGTAATAATTTCGAAAAGCATATTTTAATTAATTATTAATTGATTTCTGAGAGAAAGAGAGCAACAGAATTTGCAATCGAGAAACTGATTTTCGTTAAGGTGAATTAAATTATTATGAGTGAATGGGTTCCGCTATTTATAAATGCCCTAATTAGTTGGTTGTTGGCAAGGTATTAAAGTCTCTGTGATCAAGTGATCTGGTGTTTGTTTTTTGCTGCATTCATTTTTCATGATTAAATTACCATTATTTTTTGCATCTGTGCATTTTTTTTTCTGTTTCAAGCCCATAGGATTTTGTGTTAGGGGGTTGTAAATATAAAATACCATTGTTCAGCTTCCACCATAGGGGAGTTGTTCTTTTTGACAGCATGTGTGTAGTGTATTTAACTAGTATGAAATGCCAGAATTTTCTGCCACTAGTCTTTTCATGTGAATATTATTTGGGATAGGATTATTTTTTTGTGCTTCCATGTGGGATTATGCACATGGTGTTCCAAAAGTCATTTCTTTGGTGCATATTTTGAGGGATTAGAGGCTTTTCTTTTGTTTTAGGAGGATTCCTGATCCCCTGTTCTTTTTTGCCCAACTCCAATAATTCTTTTACAGTAAATGGTAATAACTGATGCTTAGGGTTTTTGTCTTCATTTTTTGCAGCAACGAAAATGACATAACAGAGAGGCTAAAGAACATAATCCAAGCAAATGCTGTTTTGCGCCAGGAATTACAAGAATCAACTTTTTCGTCCAAATTTCTGGTATAGCAGGGCATCTTGAGTGATTAGATTTTCTTTGTCAAGCTTCAGTTACTGTTAAATGTGTTCTTTAAGGGAGATCTTAGATTTCATAATATTTTTGAAAACTCTGGTTTTTAACCGTGCCGAATGGTGTTGTGTGATCTATGTAGCCGACCTCACCTAGTGGAATGAGGCTTTGTTGTTGTTGTTCTGTTAATATTAAGTTGCTTATACAGAAAGACATGTTTTCCCATAGATTATATGCTCAGAAGAGTTTTTTAAGTTCTTTCATTTGTTTTTTAAACATCATCATGGCATGTATGTATTTTAGTCTTTTGTGATTCTCCTTGTTCTGGTATAATATCTACATGGTGTCTACATGCCGTGTGTGTGGGATGAATTGCTTTTCAGTCACAGGCATTTGCCTTGGTCATGAGGTACTTCTAGTGGAATTTGAATCCTTGTACTTCATGTCGTGGTTGATTCATTATTGTTTCTATTTTTATAAAATTTGATTGAACTTGTATAATGTCAAGGCTAGCTCTTGTGGAATATTATGCTATAGAATTTATTCCTAATATAATATTTATTTGAATTGTATACATTCTAGAGTCTGGTTTTTCTGTTTGCTTGGGATTGTGTACATTTATTTGCTCTCTTCTATGTTTTTCTTTTGTCATGAGATTATTATTTATTTTTGTTCCATGATGTAATGGTGGTGTGATTGTGTTGATGATTTTGGTTTAGGATGGTTGGGATATCCTTCAAAATGAAGTTGCTCAGTTTATAAATAGTGATGTCCGTGGTATACCATTCTATATGCAACCGACCAAGCAATTGGCTGGTTTTGTTCAGCGCTTGAAAGGGAAGCATGGACGTTTCCGCGGCAACTTATCTGGTAAACGTGTTGAATATACTGGCAGGACAGTTATTTCACCCGATCCTAATCTGAAGATTTCAGAGGTTAGGAAGCCTTGCCAGTTATCATCTATAAGTACTTTCTATCCTTTAGAATTAGATAATGCATAAGGCAATAAACTAGAAGAATGTTAATATTTATAACACGTTTTTGAAGAGATTAGTTATTGTCACTATAATTCTCATGAAAACAACCAATGCAAAGAATTTCCCTCCTTTTTTAAGGTTCATGTTTATGCCTCTTAACTTTCTCATTTACTCTAGGTTGCAATACCCATCCATATGGCTCGTATATTGACTTATCCTGAGCGTGTTACTCACCACAACATAGAAAAGTTGAGACAATGTGTGAGAAATGGTCCCGATAAGTATCCTGGTGCGAGAATGCTTAGACGTGATGGAGGTCACTCATGGTTTGTAGTTTGTACTATTTCATTTTTTTGCTTTGTGGAGTTCTTGAGCCAATTTTATTTATTTGACAATAATATAGAGCCTATTGTTATTTTGTAGGTCCTTAAAAGTTCTTTGTAGGAAGCGTGCTGCAGATGAATTGAGGATTGGTGATATTGTTGATCGCCATTTGGAAGATGGAGACATTGTTCTTTTCAATAGACAGCCAAGCTTGCATCGGATGTCTATAATGTGTCACAGGGTAATTTCTTAAAAAGTGAAATGTAGAATTGTGAGAGATTTTGATCCAATTGCATTAATATTTAATTTTTCACATACAGGCAAGGATTATGCCTTGGAGAACTTTAAGATTCAATGAATCTGTATGTAACCCATATAATGCTGACTTTGATGGTGATGAGATGAACTTACATGTCCCACAGACTGAGGAGGCTAGGACAGAGGCTATTTTGTTGATGGGGGTAAAAATTACTGGATCTCATTGTCGTTTAGGATTGCTTGTTGACTATCTATAGTGCTTTTCGGTGCAATTTTTATTGTGCACTTTTTGTAAAAAAAATCATTATGATTCCTTCTGCTATGATCTTCTAAGTGCTCTGCCGGGCAATTCCTTTTATAGGTCTTTCATTTGTCTGTTTCCTTTGTTTTGTCAATGTATCTGTTTTTTCTTTCACTTTTTCATTATTTCTGCTATATTTTCTGTGTACCGCTTTTCGACAAGGCATGCTTTAATGAAATGGAATATTATGTAGGCATAGAGAGAAAACAAGAGTGATTGACGTTGAATTCCATGAGTGTGAATTACACAGAAGAGGCTATTATTTATGATTAGAGTCATAAATACAAAGAACAACTGTTACCCTAATTACTGTAATTATACACTATACATGCATAACATTTCCTATTTCCTATTTACAATATTTCAAAGAATACCAACATGCACCATGATTAGAAGATTTTGGTTAAACATGGTTTAAGTATTATTATTTACATATTTTAATATTGTGTGATTTGTTCAATTGAGTGTATGGTTTAAGCATTTGAAGAACTTAACATTATTTTCTTACTGGAATTTTGTTTATTTTCAGGTGGAAAACAATTTGTGCACTCCAAAAAATGGCGAGATTCTGGTTGCTTCTACTCAAGACTTTTTAACATCTTCCTTTCTCATAACCAGGAAAGATACTTTTTACGACCGTTCTACCTTTTCACTTATTTGCTCGTACATAGGTGATGGCATGGATCCTATTGATCTGCCAACTCCCGCAATTGTTAAGGTGAGAGTTGGAGCTTATAAATGTGACATTCACTAGATTCACTCACTTATTTAGCCATTTTATCGAGTGTTTATCCATTGTGTCTTTGTTGGGTCTGAAAGGAAGCTAAGGTATCCACTTACTCTAGGAGTAAGTTTTGATTACTACGCCTTTGAGTAACTTTCTGTAATTTGCAAGTTTAACCAATACAACTGTTGAATGAATAATATGATATAATCTTGATTACTTAGCATATCAACTTTTAAACAATTCACACGACTCAGTCTCTAACATTCATAGCCATGTATTTAATGTGATAATCAACAAATACTTGTATTTTAAAAACAATACTATAGAGGTGAAAGGAAATATTGATATTATAAGTTGTATGAAATTCAATTGTCTTGATTACCTCATTCAAAGTTTAAGTTTAAGAAGAATTAATGGTTTGGCCCGGAAAACTTGATTGGTTTGGTTTATTTTCACATAATCTGTATAGGAGTATACTTACTCGTGCTACTTGTCTTTTTGTTTTTAACTGATCTGTAAAGGCTAAACTACAGTTAGTAGTTAGTCTATAGTTAGTTGGTTAATCTGTTAGGACAGCTGTGTGACAGCTGTCACTAACTAACTCAGCTTAGTTGACAGTTACAGTTGTGTAACTGTCTATATATACTGAGCTGTAACTGATTTCTTGTTGGGTTGAATAATATCTCACTTCTCCTCAATTCTGTCTGTGATATTTTCTCTCTATCTCTCTCTGAGAATTCTATAATCTGACACTGTTTGGTTAGGTCTTCGGGCCCCAGGTTTCAAACCCAATGAACTTGACATGAACCAAAAACACCTTTTGGGGTGGTGATGGTGATTTCACCAATGGTTTAAAACCAGCCACACTTTTTGGCTTGGTAACATCATCCACACTGTAACAATCTCAGTCTTCTGAGTACTAGCCATGAACAAATCATATTCTGAAGGAATTATCACTACAAAAAAGGTTATCACTCAGTTCTCAAGATGAATTTTCTCTACTGCAGGAAGCGCTATCCTTCATTTAAGTGCTTCGACCTTGGTCAACAATGTAAATTGCGAAATCAGTAATCAACAAAATGCAGTGTTTCATCTTTCCCGCACTACTGAACTTCAAAACTATATCCACAAATAGAACCTCCTTATCCCCTCTATGTATAGGCAAAACAAACATAGAAATATAACATAAAATGGATTGACAGTGCCAGGATCATCTTAAGAAACATAGAAAAGGGTGTTCTTAGGGGGGAACCTTATTTGTGTAAAATCTTCATTAAAAAAGGGGTGAAGGAATGTTGAGGTGTAGTCACGCTTGTAGTCTCTGAAGAGAGGCCTTGCAATGGACCTTGATGGATGTCCATGGATGGTTCACATTGACACGTTTTCTTAGCAAGGGAACCACAAAGTTTACATTTTTTTAATATTTTATTATAAGGCCTTGTCACCCTACCTGAACAACCCAATCTCTTTCTGGTTGGTTCAATTCTGATCGGGTTGCCTTTCCAAAGACAAAGAAACCGAACCAACTCAACCTGCCACTATGTAATTGGTTTGGACTTCAGAACACACAAATCCGACCAGACCCAACTACACCGTTATATGTTTGCCATCAAGCTGATTTTCAAAACATGCTCTAGATTTACTACAGCTAATTATAGATTTATCAGGACATTATTGCAGACCACTGACTCTGAGGGGTAGGTAGTGACAGTGTCTTCTGTATCAGATTTTGGGATGTCTTTGGAATTGGAGTGAGATGATTTTTTCTTTTTAGGGGGTTTTCCTTTTCTATGCTGTCTCTATTCTAGTATAAGTCTGTTGTCCTTTTTTGGGGGGATAATTTTTATTTTATTTTATTAAAATAAAGAGAATGAGTGAATGAGGGATGATGTTATGGCACTGCATTCCATGTGCAAAATGGATCATGACACACCGTCCTTGAAATAACCATTGGATGAGAACTAGAGCAGCAATAAGACAACCCTATCCCGAAGCTAATTAAGTTGCAATAGTTCTACAAAGAAAAAATATTATCTTTTATTTCTTCCTTCTAATAATTTACTTATTATTATTATTATCAATTTTTTATTTTTTAAGAAAATTCTGGGAGAGATGTGTTATGAAGAAAGAACTAACTATAGGAGAGGTATATTCATATGCTTTAATATGGACATTATTGTTTTGTGCTGTGGTTAAATTGGTGGCTGGGTTGAGTCCTCTTCTTTTATATAATAAGCTTGATGAATCAAAATTTGTCGCAATGAGTCATTCATTTTACTAATTTATATACAGTCAATGCATGTTTTCTTACTGCCATTATTCTTTGCAGCCAGTTGAACTTTGGAGTGGTAAGCAGTTATTTAGCATTATACTGCGCCCACATGCTAATATGAGAGTCTATGTGAATCTTACTGTTAAGGAGAGAAACTACACTGAAGACAAGAAAATAAAAGACAAGAAAATAGAATGGAAAACATTGTGCCCAAATGATGGGTTTGTTTATTTTCGTAATAGCGAGTTGATCTCTGGACAAGTTGGAAAGGTTACTTTAGGTTAGTTACTCTAAATTTACCTTGTTTATTTCATTTCATATTTCTATGCTCAAGAGGATTGTTTAACTGTAGGTAAACTTAAATTTTCATGACTACTGTGTATGTATGTGATACCACCATTGGTGAAGAATTACGTGAGCCTTTAGTACACGAAGGCAACCAAGGAAGGTGGGGACGTGTTTACATGAGGAAAGGGCAGGAGGAAAGGCATTAGAAGGGTGACTTGGTCATAATTGTTAGTTAAGGGGTATTTTGGGGTGTGGAGTTAGATATTTTGCCTTTTGTTATCTTAACGGTTATTAGTAACAGATTTGGAGAGAGAAGGGGGATCATTCTGTTTTTGGGGATTATTATCGTTTTGGATAGAGGAGCTTGGCTCTGGGACAGACTGGGTACCCATTCCTGTCTGTTTTTCTTTGTTCTTGTTATCTTTTTAATTCAATCAAGGTCTCCCTGTTTCATTCACAATATCTACTATATTTTGTTTTCTGGTTCTGCATCAGTATGGAACTATGGATTAGCTTATTTTGAGGTTGAAAAAGCTTTGTTATGGCATCTTCATGAGAGTGCTTTTGAAATAAAAAAGAATTATTTCCCAAAAAAGAAAGCTGGAAACAAACATGTTGTAATTTATATTACATGCATATCTGTGAAGACATAACTCTACTGTGCGTAAGCTTTTCTCAAGTTGTTTGAACTTTGAAGTTGCGTAAATGCAGTTGAGTGGTGTGATGAAAGTTACAACAATTTGGGAAAGTAGTAAATGTTAGGACATTTTCAATGTATTTTATTTAGTAGTCATTTGGATAGAAATGAAACAAAAGACAAACTGTATCCCATTTGCCATGTCACTCTCTGCCAGATTTATAAGGAAAGAATTTTATGTAGAAGTGAGAAATCAGTTAGAACTTACAGCTGGAAAGTATTCAGTTCTATACTTCCAATTATCTCTTTTTCTTAGTTATGATAATTTATGTCAACTAACCATTAATATTACTGCAGTGATTCTTTAGAAAAGACTGGAATAGTGATGTAGTTTACTTTTAACACCTTCGCACGCCTAGTTTGTTATAAGAATGTAGTCTTACCCTTAATGGCTTCATGTTTTTGCAAATATGTTGATGTCCTGCTTTGTTTTGCATGAGTTCAGGAAATGGCAACAAAGATGGACTGTTCTCTGTGCTACTGAGAGACTATAGAGCACATGCTGCTGCATCTTGCATGAATCGTTTAGCTAAATTGAGGTAAATATGTCTGCTCTATGGGTGGTAATAGTGATGTCTGCTTTATATCAGTTGAGTGCAAAATGTTTTGAATTAGATTAAAAGAAATACTGGAATTTAAAAATATGCTTTTAAAGTAACCTTGGAGGGATGGATCAATGCAAGCCCGAGCTCTGCTGTCTGTGTGCCTTTGCAAAATCAAACTGATGCTGCAAGGGAAAGTGAAATGTTGTAAGAGCAAAAATGCTAAAGTAGAATTTCTGTTAAAAGCTGTCACCTTTTGCATTTTGATATTGTATTTGCGTTTGCATGGGTGGATTTAGGAGCTTCACAGAACATGATCATTTTACTTGGATGCAGTGCACGATGGATTGGCAATCATGGGTTCTCAATAGGCATTGATGATGTCCAACCAAAAGAGATTCTGATTAACAAGAAAGATGAAACAATTTCAGAAGGTTATAGGGAATGTGATAAACACATAGAAGCTTTCAATAAGGGAAAACTAGAACTCTTAGCTGGTTGTGATGCTGCGCAGACATTAGAGACTCGGATTACTGGGGTATTAAATGGACTTCGTGATACGGCAGGGAAGGTATCCATTTCTTTTTCCTAAAGTAATCTGTCTGTGTGTGTTTCAGACAAATGTCTGCCTATCAATGATTTTGTATTTTTCTCAGGTCTGCATGCAAACCCTACACTGGAGAAATAGTCCATTGATCATGTCACAATGTGGCTCCAAAGGATCTTCTATTAATATCAGTCAAATGGTTGCCTGTGTTGGTCAACAATCAGTCGGTGGTCGTCGTACTCCTAATGGGTTCATAGATCGGAGCCTTCCTCATTTCCCCAGAAAATCAAAAACCCCTGCTGTATGTTTGTTCTCATTATTTTGGAACTCTTTCATCATAAACATTTCAATCCCCACTTATCCTTAATTCCTTATTTTCTTCTGTACTTAGTTGGATTAATACATAAACTTGCTCTGAGGTTGCAATCTGAATATCTCATCACCTTAAATCGTCCTTTTTAAAATATTTAAAAAATATCTTGTAGTATCAATATTATATTTTAGAGTAATGTATGTGAGTATTGTACTAAGTTAGTAATCCAGCTGTCAAGTGACAGCTGGCAGCTAACTGTTAGAAGCTTGCTCTGTAAGTCTCCTAAATCTAGTATAAAAGCTAGATTGTAATAGAATCTTTTTGGAAATGAAATTAGAATTTTCAGATCCACAAGTTTTAAGTTTCTCTCTCTCTTGCTGTGTTTCTAATATTGTATACAGAGCTTGAAGGTCCTGCAATGGCCGATTCTAATCCACCACCTCTGGCTCCTCCTTCCTTTTCTCCTTCTGCTTTCGCTAAATCTAGTATAAAAGCTAGTTTTTAGTCTCTCTCTCTCTGTTTCTAATAATGTAGATTATCTTTAGGATTAGTTTCCTTGTTTCCTTATGATCTCATGATTCATTTCCTTATTTAGTTAGGATTTGATCAGTATTAGTATAAATAAGGATTAGTGCTATATTTTTTGTATTACTTTGCAATACACCACAATACGAGAGTTAAGAGTATCATTTGAAGCCACTCCTCTCCTTTTACTCCCTCTATACTTAAAACCCTATAATTTTAACAAAGTAGTTTTTCAACCATTTGATGCAGAAAATCATATGTTTTTGGGAACAAAAATTACCTGGAATAAAGATCATGATGTTGAAGTATTAGGTTATCACATCATAATATCAATATCATGTCATTGTTCACAGATCATATCCATTTTCCCCTTTTCAACTAAAACCCGAATTTTAACAATGAGCATGGCTGATGTAAGAAATGTGTAAGGGATCAATTCTGGTTTTGATGAATGATGCAAAATTGTGTCAATTGAACTTGGTTTATGTCCATGCAATTTAAACCAGATGCTCAGAAAGAGCACAAATGCTAAAGTTATGGCCTGATAATAATAACTGACAAAATGTAAGCATTTAAATGAAAATTAGTAGATGGATGGTGATTGTATGTCTGTGAAACAGCTTAGCCAAAGGAAAACGGGCATGTAATAAGGAGCCCTGTTGATCACACTGCTTCACGCACCTGAAATGTGACAGTTATTTTAAGTAATTAACACTATAGCTTCAGGTTTGAGAAACTAACTTAAATTTTTTATGTTCATCATGATGTTGCCTTCAACACTGATTGCTTTCACTTGAATTGTTAGCACAATATAGTAAATTTCCTCTGTGGGTTATTGTCTTCATTTCACATTCTACATTTATTTGTGTGTAACTGACACTGAAATAAATATAGTCCCATATCTTTGAATCCTTATTACATATTGCACCAATTTCTGTCACTTCTATTGACTGTGCTCAGTTTTAAATATCTATTGTTGAATACTACCCTGGTTATGTGAAACAACTGACAGTTGTTTCTTAGATTGAATACTGATATGCTGTCCTTGATGCAGGCAAAAGGTTTTGTTGCTAATTCCTTTTACAGTGGATTGTCAGCTACTGAGTTTTTCTTCCATACAATGGGAGGGCGAGAAGGGCTTGTTGATACAGCGGTAGGGTTCTTATTTTGAATTTGAATAAATTATGCATAATATATTCTTAAGTAAAAATTGATTCAATTATATGAACTATTAAAACCAAGTAACATATCTAGAATAATATATCTGGAATAATTGATGGCATTTGAATCAAGGCTACTGGCTACATATAACTATGAAAATGGAAGTCATTTGAGCGAGTCTTGACTTTCTCCATTTGGAATAATGTGCTCTTGTTACATGACCACTTTACATATTTATAGTACTTGGCGGTTGATTTGGATTTCGTTTCACTTATATTCGGTGTCATTGTGGGAATGTAGCTCTATTCATGTCCCTTGGTTATCATTGAGGGTTATAATTAAAATATAGGATCCATAGTTCTCTCATGTAACCCTTTTTTTCTAATAAACAAAAAATAAAGTTAACTATTTTTGTATGTAGGAGCTACTAGTAGTTGTAAAACACAGAACATTCATTTTGGGATGTTGGCCAATAATTAATTTTATAATTATTTACTTTGAAGAATTTTATGATTTTTTCTCTGCTTGTGTCTTTGCAGGTTAAAACTGCAGACACGGGATATATGTCTCGTCAATTAATGAAATCCCTAGAGGATTTGTTTTTACATTATGATTATACTGTAAGAAATGCTGGTGGCTCTATTGTTCAATTTTGCTATGGAGATGATGGCATGGATCCAGCAGGCATGGAAGGAAAAAATGGAAAACCATTGAATTTTGAGCGGTTGTTTCTTAAAAGCAAGGTTTAAAAGCTGTTTGTTGTTTTATGTAGTTTCGTCATTATAGTTTGGAATCTCGTGACTTAATGAAAAAAGTTGGTTTTTCTTGTGTTTTGATTTGTAGGCCATATGTCCCAATGATGAAGATGATGAAATTTTATCTTCCTCAGATGTGAGTAAAGTAGTTCATGAGAAGCTCTCAGAATTTGATATGTCTAGGTTAGCAGAGAAAGGGGTTTTTGAGGTGGGCTTCTCTGCTGACTTCGTTGAATCTCTACAATCCTTTATCAAAGATAATGCAAAATTAACGGAAGAAGGTTTCACTGATGAGCATTCTCAAAACCTGAAAAAATTTGGGCAGAGGATATCTGGGATCACTCGTAAACAGCTAGATGTATGTTTTTTTCCCCTTCATTGTTTTTTGCTTTCATTTGGTCATTGCACTCATTATTACGGGTGCTTGTCTGATTTGCTTGGCTAGTGTTGAGAGTCAATACAGAGAGATTTGAGAGAGAAAACGGGATTAAGTTTTTAGTGACTTGTAACTGTTTTCTGAATACAGAGAACTCTATTTATACAGTATAGACTTCAAAATCCCACTTTTACCCTGGAACATCATTGTTTGGGCAAAATATTTCTCAAAAAGTTACCTCTTGTTTTAGCTCTATTCATTCCTTCACACTTTATAGCACTATTTTTATCCTGTGTTCCGTTCTTTCTTCTTCCTTTAGGCTTCCCAGTTCACATTCTGCAATTTTTTAAATCTAATTTGTCATGATCTTTTGCTATTAATTTCAGCATCATCTTTCATTTTTTTTTATTTCTTTACTATGTTCTTATTACTCCTACATTAATGGTGTTTGTGTTTAAAGACCCTAAACTGTGACTTATTAGTTATTATTCATCATGAATTTTTTTTTTTTTTAGTATTTATGTGTAGTATAAATTATTTAGTTTGTATTATAATATTTAAAATAGTGGTCATCTCGCTTCCTGTTATAGCATCTTTAGAGTTGATTACTTTGTACTGCTGTCTGAGATTAATAACTGTGTTAAAAATAGGAGAAACAGAGGGAAATTGAATGAAAACCACTTGTTAGAGTACACAACAGATGCGTGTTTATATAGGTTAAGAACATTAATTACACAGATAGAGGATATCATGTTTCCTCTACATGAATGATTTTTTTTGGTAAGCAAAACTAATTTATAATATTATAAAGGGATTAGTACTAGTGGTATTGATATGTGTACATTGGGTCTATACTATTTGAAGACCTATGGAAACCTAATTCAAGCTATATTGCAAGAATTGACACTCCATAGGTGTGAATTAGTAAAGACACATCCTTCCATCAAAAACCAATAGGACAATCCCCCCTGATTGCCCATGTGTGAAATGGAATATCAAATCCTTTTTCCAAATGTTTGAGCCAACTCCAGCTGTAGAAAATTGCATCCTCCATCAGCTTTTGACCATTAAACCATTCATTTGCAAATACAATTCTGCCAAATGCACCAAGTTAAAGCAGTCCACCATATTTGCCATTGTTGAGAGATAATACCCTTGAAATATCCATGGCAATGTTGAACGAAATGGTCTCTAGGTGATTTTGGGAAAACAGCCTCTATATTCATCCAAGTCAATGATTCCCACCATAGAGGCAATATTCCGTCACAATTAAAGAATAAGTGGGATACCTCCTCATTCGATCTGCAGAAAGGGCTCAGGATCATTCAGCTCCACAGTCCTCCTTCTCAGATTAACCTTTGTTGGTAGTCTCTCTCCCAGATCAATCTCCAAATGAAATGAGATACCTTACTTGGAATTTTGAGCTTCCAAACCTGCTTAAATACCTCATCAAATTTGTCTTCTGATAATTGGGATGCTAACACTTTGTAAGCACTTCCCAGTGTCACTGTATAAACCCCACAAGGTTCTAGCCTCCATCCCCAACTATCCTGCTGATTAACTTGCACTGTCACAGCTTGAATATCCTCCATGAATTTTGCAACTGTATCCACTTCCACTTCCCTAAAAAGCCTTCTCCACTGTAGGCACCATTCCCATCCTCCTGCTGTTGCAATCCCCATGTGCTGAATTGAATTCTGTTGCTGCTGAGATATATTGTATATACGAGGGTATTTTTCTGCCAGTGACTTCCCATCAGTCAGCCAACCATCTTCCCACAATTTAACCTTTGCTCCACATCCAATTTTCAATTCTATACTGCCCCTGAAGTCCTGAACCAACCCCCCTCCCTAGATGCATTACAAACATGTCTTAAATCCTGCTACCAGATTGAATCAGAGGTATTTTCCTCTAATTGAATGATAAGGTGCCTATTAATCGCTATTATTAATATAATCATAATATTAATTCTGATTTTCAACTCTGGTTTCTAGAGCTACAACCCAAAGTTATCATGGAGATCCTTCACTTGACATGACCTCTAATACCAAATTGAAACATATACAAAGAACACATTCTTTTACTGGAAACTTCTTTGGTGAGAGTCTCCCAACCCTGTATATATAGAAATTTTGTGCAAGAGATATCTGATAATTAGGCAAAGTATATTACCTGACCTACATGATATTCAGCTTAATTACCCTAATTATGTACAGCTAATAGAAACAAATAATTACAACAAAATCAAATCAATATTCTATTGAAATTTCAGCCTATATCTCAAAATCTCAATATAATCTTATCATAATCTCAACACTGTCCTTGTTGAATGAGAAACTTAAGTCTTTCTTGAGGAAAATTGCCTTGATTTTCTTTGTTTACATTTGATTTACAGTAAGGATTTGGTAGGTTTATTTGGTATTCATGAAGATCATTTTGCAGCTCTTGGGAGAGCATAGCCTGTTTGTGAATACAGTTTGGCCACGTGTCTACGAAAAGGTGTCAAGGCTGACTAATTGAAAATAGAAAATAGCCAAGCCCTACTAATTGAAAGGCTTATACAGGGTTCACCAACTGTTGTAGAAATTCGTAATAGATTATGGAAAAAATGTAAATTTCAGCTGGGGCAGGTATGCCACAAATTATTCCAACTAGTCTCCAGAGTCGTAGACATCTACAACCATATCATTAAGAGAAAATCATTTCCAAGGTTTGAACTATATTTCACTCATTGCAGGAGCTTTTCCCTTAATGTGGGTTAGGTTTTTGTTTACCCTTGAGGGTTGTGCAGATCACATTGCCCATTATATGTTCTTTAGAATGTGGGCTTGGGCCTAACTTAACCCCATAAGCTAGCTCATACTGACAGGATTGTCCCCCACTTATATACTCTATCTTGATACTATTTCTAGCCAATGTGAGACATGGATTTTTTCCTTTACTCCTCTTCATGCCCAGCACTTTTGGGCTTGGTGCGTGGCTGAAATGGTGGGTGGTCCATTTAATGGATCTGGGATACCATCTTAGAATATGGGTTTGGACTAACTCAACCCCAAAAGCTTACGCATGAGTCATAGGGTGAGGGTTGACACCCACTTATAAACTTACCATTGAGGTGGCATGTGGTGTGCAACACTGAGTCCAATGATGCTATAGGTGGAGTAGGGGCTGTTTTTCAAGAGTTTGAGATATTGATAACTTGATATTAGGGTTTGAGATAGAATGCCTTAGACTTAGAGTTTGCATGTGCGCAATCACTTAAAGTGGGTCACGATCTATGGATCACTAGAAAAGAGGAGGTATTAATGAGTTGAAAAGTAGTGGGATAAACACAAAAATGGTGGGGAATGTAGAACTGATGATTGGCACATGGAGGCCCTTGAGCAGTTTTCGGTGGTGGCATTTCATTGTCCAACTAAACTAGAGATGCTAGGTGATGAGGCCTTATTATGGAGTTGTAATGGTTGTGGATATCGAGGATAACAATGAAGGTGTGCAAATACCGTGCAATGAACCATAGATTGGTCCAGTATGATGACAAGGCATTCAAAAACAGATCAGTTGAAAAGTATCTGAAAATATTATTTCTGAATAAATTTCTGGACAGAATGCTGTTTACATTTTATAGACTAACTAAAGGCTCATAGAATAAAGCCAAATTATATGAACTAATATATCCTAATGAAGGTTATACAACTATGTTTGGGAAATGAATATATCAAATCTGTTAAATAAATGGAAACTTTAAGACTAAATAATACAATTAGTATAGCTCAACATATTATATTGGTACAGACATACACTGTCACCTTCCATGCAGGTGTACACAAATGCTCATAGGATAAATTTTTATCTTCAAATAACTGATAAGGCTGCTATTATTGTTTTTGTTAGCGTTATGCTACAAGTTGTTCTAATTTACACTTACAGATTGATGCTATCAATCTCTAATTTATCATTGTTAACTACCCAAAACTAGTGTTTTTTCCTTGTTTGTAAAAGAAAATTTTAAAGTAAGAAGTGAATAACTGAACTTCGGGCAAGGTCATTCAGAGTTACTTTATGCATTTGATGTGCTTCAAATTTAATTAATGGTGTGTTTTTTCGATGTATATCTTCAGTATTTTTCATAATGTTCTCTTCTGATCTTTCTAGACATTTGTTTCTAAGAATATATATTTGTTTCTTTTCGATAAACTGAGTGAGTGAGAGAGAAAATGGAAAAGATCAAACTGATATAATTGCTCAGAAAGAAAAACTCAGTGAGTTAGATACAACAGAGGTATTTAAAGAGTTCTGACTTGAGAAACTAATCACAACTAACTCTTAACAGAATGTAACTACTTGGGTGCAGTTTAATGAAAACTGACAACCCTTACAACATATACACTGCTGTCTAATATGAAACAAAACTGTTTACACAGTTACGTATTTACATACTCCAATAGTTTCATACTTGTCTGATTATGCTTCCTTTAATTTATGCATTATTCCTACTAGTTTGTGCTTGTATTTACATAGTACCCTATTTTTCAGGTTTTTTTGAATATTTGTCTATCTCGTTATCATTCCAAAAAAATGGAGGCTGGAGCTCCTGTTGGTGCAACTGGAGCTCATAGTATTGGAGAGCCTGGGACCCAGATGACTTTGAAAACTTTCCACTTTGCTGGAGTTGCAAGCATGAGTATCCTTTATTTGACCATGTTGTCTACTTTGATAATCACTAAGGGGGCATTTGGTGGGGGATAAATTTTTAGTTTCCTGGGAATGTTAGATTGGAAATCTTCGTTTCCCATGTTTAGTACCAATTTTTAAAAATTACATTCTTGGGAAAGAAGGTTTCCTGAGAATGTTTTTCAGCCAGGTTTCCCGTGAAACTTTTCCCTTGGGGGAGGTGAGAATCTTATTTTCCCGAGTTAAAATTTTCTTTTATTAAAGTAAAAATATCATGTTACTTTTATTAGATTAATTATTGTTGTAAATAATTAAAGTAACTGTTAAAAATATCACATAACTCTTTAATTCTTAGAAAACTTATCTAAGTATTCCCAAAAATATTTATGACCATCTAAATAGATTTTATTCAATCCCAGGAATTATGATTGCCTGGATGTTTGATTCCTGGTCCTGGGCTTGAAAAAACTCCCCCCCTACCAAACGCCCCCTAATAGTTATGTTCTTTTTAAATACTTTATTGAATACTGCTGTATGTTGTTTGGTGTGGAATGTTGTCCCTTAATCTGTCGTTAGATGTTACTCTTGGAGTTCCTCGTGTCAAAGAAATAATGAATGGAAACAAAAAAATCAGTACACCAATTATCACTGCTATACTTGAGAGGGATGACAATGCAAATACTGCAAGAATTGTAAAAGGTCGAATAGAAAAAACAAATTTAGGCCAGGTATGCAGTTGCGGAAAAAAAGTCTTGATATGCTTATACCTTGATTATCCAGTTATATGGTTATTTATATTCATAAAAAAAATTTATGCAATTGATGAATTTTTTTTTCAGATGTTAGTATTCTTCCAAGTTTGTCTTTATTGTATGTAGTATGTACATTGTGTAGTGCTCTTGTTTGGGTGCCTGTCAAAGCAGTATAATTTTAATACTGATTACTGTTATCATCATGTGTGTCCGAATGTGGGTTTTGAACCTAACTCAACCTTATAAAACCGGCTTATAAGGTAAGGATTGCTCCCAAATTATATAGTTTTTTTCGACACTGTCCTTAGTTGATGTGGGACTTTCACATGTTCCCTTTTGTCCACGGCTACCTGCCATGTGAAACTTTAAACACACCCTTCTATTTAGGGGCGACCAGAATTTAGATGGCTTTTCCAACATCCTCCCTCACGCTCAAGGCTACCTTCCTAGAGTGTGACAGACACACGGACCCATCTAGGATAGGCTCTGATACTATGTCAGAACGTGGGTTTTGAGCCTAACTCAATCCCACAAAACCGGCTTGTAAGGTGAGGATTGTTTTCCACTTATATAGTTTATTTCAGCATTATCTTTAGTCGATATGGGACTTCAACATGTCCCTTTTTGCCCATGGCAACCCGTCATGTGGGGCTTTCAACACTCCCTTCTATTTAGGGGTGAGCACAATTTAGGTTGTTTTTCCAACAATGTGCATAGGTGCAACAGTAACAGTTCTGACGTTCTAAGAAATTAATGGCAAGCAAAGCAAGTAAGTTCTGACATTCTGAAGATTTGGAAGCTTCAAATCGATATTTTGAAGACAACTCAGGGATCTTGGTGAAATCGAGGAATATTGCTAGGAAGAGAGATCTGGAACACCCATCAGCTTAAGTAAAAACAAATTTCGATCTTCTTTAAAGCAAGATTTGGAAGCTTCAAACGAAGTGTGAAGACCCAATTATTCAAACTAAAGAGACGAAATCATCATAAAGTGACAGCAAAGCGAGAGAAGTCACTGAGAAACACGTCGGAAAAGGACAGTGACGAAATAGGAAACCGGAAAGTTCTTTGCCGGAAAATAAGCGGCAAGCTGAAGGTGGTGGCCGAAAAGATGTGGAAAAAGATGGCGGCAGAATAGGCGGCCACAGTTCTTCGTTGTGAAATGAATGGCAAGGAAAAGAATCTACTGGCTTAAATCCAGAAATCCTCATAAGAACCAGCAGATGCCATGATGAGTAAAAAGAGTAACTGCAAGATGTCAACAAATACAAACCTTAGAAGGAGACAAATACGGGTGGATGATATGTTCTGTCCATTCTGCAGAAATAAGGAGGAGGTGGCTGCTCACCTGTTCTTTAATTGTAGCAAAACCCTCCCTTTATGGTGGGAGTCAATGTCTTGGGTTAACCTTTCGACAACAATGCCACAAAATCCTAGGGATTATTTTCTGCAACATGGAACTGAGCTAGCAGATGGAGTGAAGCCCAAAAGATGGAAATGCTGCTGGATTGCTTTAACATGGACCATTTGGCAACATAGAAATAAGGTGGTGTTCCAAAATGCAACTTTTCATGGAACCAAACTGCTGGACGATGCCTTACTCTTACTATGGTCGTGGATCAAAGCCATGGACAAGGATTTTACACTACATTTTAACCAATGGTCTTCTAATCTGAAGGATGGATTCTGTAATTAGGTGGGGCTAGGTGATGCTGAATTTATGTAACACATTAGAGTGTCTCTAGCTTATCTCAGTCAAAACACTGGAAAAGCTGGATTCACTTCTATTCCTATGTAAATTTAGTACCACTGGTACTATTCTATAATATATCTTTTGCTGAGCAAAATAAAAAAGTAACTGCAAGATGTGAACCAAACAATGTTTAAAAAAGCACAAAGGAACCAAACGGTGTAAAACAAGGGTTTTTCCCAAAATAAGTCCGATGGAGTTGAAACTCCAGGGGCAGAGGCACATAAGGTAGATGATGCAGTTGCCGGAAATTGCGACTGAAAAAGGTGACCAATGTGTCGCAACACATCGGAAGAGCTTCTGGCACTGCCAATGCTGTTTGGCTCGCCTAGGAAACGCACGTGAGAGCGCATCTGATGTCAAATGGGGATGCTGTCGACAGGGTTGGGCAGATCAGGGAGAGATGGCGGCCGCTGGAACAGTAGCGGTGGCTGGCCGGAAAATGAAGCAAAGTTTGCCGGAAAAGTGAGGCAAGTAGAAGGGCAATGAGGGAAAGGGCTCACCTGGGGACAGTGGGCGCCAGAAAAGTGATGGTGACAGGCAATGTTCGGAAAAGTTGGGAAAGAAGAAAGGGTCATCGAAAAGCAGAAGCATGCCACCAGAATAAGTGTGACGCTGTTCCCGGTGGGGGATGCTTTTTGTTATTCCCTCAACCTAGAGCTGGTACCATGTAAAATGAGAGAAAAATGTAAAGGGACAGTATACTGAAATCGTGTGCCAGATTGCACAGCTGATGCTTGTTTATATGGATATATAGTATTGATTACACATAATTAGAGGATATTGAGTTTCCTCTAAATCAGATATCATATCCTATCATCACATGATTATACATTAAATTCCTGATTCTCAACAGAGAGAATAGAGGGAAAGATTGCAATGGTTGGGTGTAAACTGTGTGGGAGTGCGATCCCAGTGCATTGGGTTGAACCCCTGTTTTATAGCTGCCTTACATGAAGAATTCAGTGTGAACAGAGCTAGCCAACTAGGCAAATACTACAAGCTTAAGACAAAACAGAAACCAAGTTGTAGCTTATACAATATTATACATTATAGATATACCGAAGTTTTTAACTTTAACTAAACCATTATTTATGCTAAACTTGAGATAAGGAAATTGGGAAACTAATCCTAAGAGATCACCTAAGACATTGTGAAATATTCTAAGGAAATTGATAATTTGATTCTATGAGATGCTTTTCCTATATTCTCAAGAGAACATTTTTGGTGACAAGGTCTATAGATTTTCAATTTTATAGTAAGCTTTTTGTATTAATCCCGCTAAGTATAAATGTCCAAACAAATGATTGGAGGTTGGAGTATTTTGGCTTCCAAGTGTGTCCATGGTGTTCGAATGAGAAACTATAATAAATTTCTTAAAGAATCTATGGTTCAAAATCTTCTGTCTAAATTGGTGTTTAGTAAAGTAAACTCAAGTAAATGAAAAGGATCTGTACACTAGTTTATCTATCATTGAAATGTCTATAGAAATGAAAGAGTCAATTTAAATTCAAAGAATGAATCTCCAATAGAATATGAATGGCATGTACATATTTTGCTAAGTTGGAAGAGAAAACAAGCAAAAGTAAGAGTCTGAAAAAGGAACTTTCCCTGACCATCTTTCCTCCCAGAAAAATACTTGAGAATGTGTTTTTTTAAGTTTACTAGAGCATTTCTAGTAATTTACCATGTTAGATTTCAGCTTAAAACCAATTGGCACTAAGTAAAGTTGCCTAACAGATATATAAGCTGCACCTCAAAAATTAAGGTGGGCGATGCGGGACTTCCTAACAGTTATGCTAGTATTTAGTTAAAGCATCGGGGACCAACATTTAATTTTATCTTTACTTAACTATAAGTATCAATCTTGTTTATGTATCATTATTCTGCTTAAGCTACTATCATGTTTTCATTCTTTTGTTAAGCCCTGTCCCGGGGCAGCTATTTTCTGTTTATTCTTTAATGTCTGATCTCAAACACTATCATTTGATGCCAATTGATACAGGTTGCAAAGAGTATAAAAGTTGTTATGACTTCAAGATCAGCATCAGTTGTTATCACCCTTGACATGAAAAGAATCCAGGATGCACATCTAAATATAGATGCTAATATTGTAAAAGAATCAATTTTACGAACTAAAAAGACAAAACTGAAACCAGAGGTAAAGATTAAATCTTGTTTATTATGATTTTCTTTTTCTTTTATGCCTCCTATATTCAATATTTTTGTTGATATGCAGCATATCAAGATTTTAGATATTAAAAAGCTTGAAGTGGTTCCCCAAGATGTGGATAGAAGTAAAATCCATTTTCAGCTTCACTATCTGAAAAATTTGCTTCCGACAGTTGTAGTGAAGGTATTTTCTTGACTTTCTTTATGATTGATACCTGATGAAGGCAATATTCTGTTTGCTTTGTGTGATTTTATAGGTTTGTAATTATCTCCAGATAATCAGATGGGAAAACACTTATACCTTTTATTTCTTAATTGCAGGGCATTAAAACTGTGGATCGAGTTGTTATCAGTAAAGACACCAAGGCTGAAAAGTTCAGATTACTGGTGGAAGGGTTAGTTCATCCTATTTTTCATTATGACTTGTGTTCCTTCAATCCAGTTCAATACCTGCTTGCTTGGATGCATATTATATGGCTTTTTGAGGTTGGGGATTTTGATACGTATTGTATCAGAGGGAAGCTGCGGAATTAGAAAACAAGCAGAAAACAGAAAACACACACAAAAAAATGAGAGCAAGTGCTCCCCCAAGTCAGAGAACATTCTCTAGACTCGAATTCTCATTCCAAATTCATCCATAGTCCTTACAATCCTCAACCCCCCCATATAACAGACCCCTCACTCACAGTCTCACCTCTAACTAACTTCTTTTCACCTAGGATGCATTTGCCCTTTTGGGCCTATGAAAATAAACCTTAAAGGTCTGAGACAGGTTCCTATCAATATCACCCTCTCTAAAATCTGCCTTGTCCTCAAGGCAGAAAGAAGGAAACCTTGTTTTGATTGAATGAGCTAATTCCCATGTGGCCTCCTCCATGGCACTTGTTCTCTCAAGTAGCCCAGATGGCACAAAACCATGCTTCAAGTAGCGTTTGACAGGACTGGAGTTGTAGAGGACCCTAAACTAGTGTCAGGTCATACCCTCCATGGAGATCTGAGCAGGCTCAAGACACATCGCTGGAGGTGTGCCTTGAACGGTAAAACACATCTCGACCTTGGCAATGAGTTGATTGGAGTGGCTCCCAAAAACGGATAGGAGCCGTTGAAGGAAAGGAACAACGAAATCCATCGTGCATTTCAGAACATATGGTCGCAACAGATTTGGTGAGCTCATCAATGCTGGTGAGCAGAGAACCAAGTTGGGTGGAATGTTGCTGAAGTGATTGATGATGAGATTTAAGGATGAAGTCGATGGTAGAGATTTTTTATTCAACAGCATCAAGGCAGGACGTCATCCTCGTTTGCATATGCTGATTGGAACAAATCTCTCAATGAAAGCACCAATGATACATATTGTATCAGAGGGAAGCTGCAGAATTAGAAAAACAAGCTGAAAACAGAAAACACACAGAAAGAAGTGAGAGCAAGTGCTCCCCAAAGTCGGAGAAGAATCTCTAGACTCCAATTCACATTCCAAATTCATCCATACCCCTTACAAGCCTCACCCCCTCCCATATAACAGACCCCTCACTCACACTGTCTCATCTCTAACTAACTTCTTTTCACCTAGGACGCATTTGCCCTTTTGGGCCTATGGAATTAAACCTTAGGCTTGGTCTGAGACAGGTTCCTATCAAAATTAGACCAAAGAGTAGCTGAAGGGAACTTAAGACAGCTTGGTGTTGACCAGAAATATGGCTGCTTAATCGCCGTTGTGTGAGCTTTAACTAAATGTGAACAGGCAAGCCCTTTGATTTTCTGCTTCCAAATTGGATGCTTCCAAATTGCTGCTTCCAAATCGAGGGAAATCGAAAAACAAGTGAAATTTTCAATCTGTTTGTTTCTGAGAGTTGATACAATATTTATATTGCACCATAAGCTTGTGCTACAAGTTAGGAGTCTTACTAACTATCCACAAAAACAGTTGTGTAACTGTAACAGTTCTAACTGACTTACAGACAGCTGTCTCACAACTGGGACAGATCTGCCTGTTGGAAAGCTGCTAAATTGTATCAGAATTCTCTAGAAGACTCCAGTAGAGTTGGATGCCTCTGCAGACAGGCTTCAGACTCATAGGCTCACATGTTTAAGAAAACATGTAATGAAAATCTTAAATATGATCATAGGGTGGAGTATCCTGCGAGACTGAAAAGAGCTTTGACAGAGGAGAGTTCTATTGTTGCAAGTATAAAGTGAGCTTGGGCTAGTTTAAAGTAGGAGGATTTTGATTTTATATTTTTCTATACACAGTTAAGGACTAGTGATAAAAAGATAAAGAGAACTATCGTCACTCAGAAGCAATAATTTTGTTGTCATAGCATTCCATTGTATTGCAGTTTTTTAATTGCTAACTTTATTTCCTGACCTGCATGTATTCTTTTTTGCCCCATCAGCACGGGTTTTCGAGAGGTTATGGGAGTTGAAGGGATTGATGGACGTAAAACTGTTAGTAATCATATCCACGAAGTGAGGGACACACTGGGAATTGAAGCTGCTAGAGAGAGTATTGTTAAGGAGATAAAGTATACAATGGTGGATACACATGGAATGAATATAGACATACGCCATATGATGCTTCTAGCAGATATGATGACTGCCACGGTTAGTTCTTTGGAAATTATTCAGCGAAAAAATTAAACAAATATAACCATATCTGCATTTGTGTTGAATATGCTGGTTTCCACTAATGTTGCTATTTTTTCAAACTAGGGTCATATCCTTGGAATAAATAGATTTGGAATTTCAAAGATGGGCAAAAGTGTATTAATGCTTGCATCATTCGAGAGGACAGCAGATATTCTTTTCCAGGCATCTGTACGTGGGAGGGATGACTCGATTGGTGGAGTAAGTGAATCCATAATCATGGGTATACCAATTCAAATAGGTACTGGAATGATCAAGGTCAAACAAAGGTGAGGCATGAATGATATGTTTGTTAATGTCGTTACATAATAGTGCTTTTAATGTTAGTCCTATTTGTTGAACATGCATAGTTGCATACAATAACTCTTTTGGGTTAGATGCTATCCACATTTTTTGGGGGTTGAATTTTATTATGGCCATATTTACATCTGAGCACACCTCCCTTTCCCATCAAGTCTAGATTTCTAGAATGTAAAGTTTACTAGACATTTTCAGGTAGCTTTGATATCATTTTAGAAATAGACTAGGCCTAAAATATAAGTAAAGGGTTGCTATAAGATTTTATATTTCCATGACTTGATACAAGATTTTTATTGGTTTAAATATGTTTTTGGTCCCGGTAAGTTGACACTTTTTTAATTTTGGTCCTTGTAAGTTTGCATTTTTTAATTTTAGTCCCTCTAAGATTCAAAATTTTCATTTTTAGTCCTTGTAAGTTCATGCTTACAAGGACTAACATTTGAAAAACACAAAGTTAGAGGGACTAAAATTAAAAAGGCGCAAACTTATAAGGACTAAAAATGATTTGAACAATACTAACTCATAGGGACCAAAAACATATTTAAACCTTTTTTATTTAATCCTAAATATCCATTTTCATTACGATATTGTTAAATTTATTAAACTTGTATTTTATAAAAAGTAGTGATTGGTGAAATAGATTGAGTAGCCATATATATAACTCAAATGTGCGCTTCCATTCAGCAATAGTTGCTTGTTTCTTCCTTTTCTGAACTCCTTTCATAGGTCACCAATATATACGCTTTATATTCAATTTAGAATTTTGGATCATATTTGCTTTTCATCATGGTCCTTATAACAGACAGACTTTGGCTAATCCCTCTTGGCACTTTCTTAGGTTGGATCCTCCGGAGTTGCCTCATGGTACCAGTCCTATTCTATCTTGAATTTGAAATATATATTTCCAGCAAGAATGTGGATCATCCAGGTCGGAGTGCATTGAATGCTGTCAGCTTAAGTTGGGAAATTTGAAATGTATGTGCGTATATTTTGCCAAAAACTATTGCAGAACATTTCTCTGCTTAGAGATGCATGCATGGAATGAGATTTCCTGGCTTCCAAATGGTCTTTAGCTATCACCAGAGTTCAAGCACATGAGAAGGGGATAGGAAAGAAAAGGAGACATTATTTTCAACCGAGCATTGCTTGTATCTTTTAGCCAAAATATGATTTTAATGATTAGTAATCATTGTGAAATTTTGCATTTTACAAATCTCTTATTGACATCGATCCATGTAGTTTATCTCATAGTAGGATAACTATTTGTTGCATCACCTTAACCATTATAATAACAATATCAAATAACTAATTTTAAATTAGCTAACCTTAGTTTGTAATAATAACAATAACAGATATTTAATTTTATACAATTTTACATTAACTAACTCTTGGTGGGGGCTCAGGAGCCGTGCCTGCCCCTCTCTCCATTCGTCCCTTGACTATAAATTTCATAATGGTAGCATGTTATTCTCTTTTGAATTTTGTGCTGATTTTCTTATAACTGCAAAAATGAATTAATACACAATTTGCCTTTTTTGAAAGTATTGTGTTGGTTTGTTACTTGAAGTGTAGGCTAAATTAATTTTATATCCTCTAATTTATTATTTTTATTCGATTTGGTTTTCTAATTAGTTTTTGTGTTTAATCTGGTTTTAAATTGATAAGTTAATAGGGTGAATTTCTAAGATAACACTTGAATTTTTAAGTTATAATATATTTTACACTAAAATTTGTTTCTTATAAAAAGGACCAATGTAATATTTTGTAGCTTACGCTTCTGACTAAATTTCTAAAAGTTTCTTTGCTCATGCAACCCGATCTCTACTTTTTGTGGCTTGTGGGAAGTTTTGAACACCTCCATGACAGTTGGTGCATGAAACTGAACCTATCTTAATCTTGAAATCATTACTCTTAAAGGTGATGAAGTGATAAAAGCTCGAAATTGAATCTTCTGCAGTTAGAAATTTCAATTGCGCAAATCTTTACCATCAAAAATGTTTTTTTTATACATTAAATTATAAATTCAAATGAAAGTTTATAAATTTGAATGGTAAAAGATGGAACTACATGAGCGAACAGTTATATCACAATTGTAGAGGAACGTGTTCTGATAGAACGTGTTCTGATTAAAAAGAGTAGATCACTTTGAGGGTATTTAGACCAACAAAATGTTCTTGATCATTAATTTTATTGCCTGACAAAAATATTATGACATTTATAAGAGCATATCCAGCGTTTTTTTTTACCATTGTCCTAAGTAATCCATTTGTAATAATAAAACTTAATATATTTGATGCCTATATTTCCTCTGATTTTCTAAAAATTACACAAAAAATTGTGTAAAATGCAGGTTTTTCTTTTTCTTGTATATAAATGAGTTAACATTTATATTAGACTGTGTATCCTTTCCAGTACTGCACAATGTTAGACAGATACAACCAAGAGTTAATGATAAAAAATAAAATAAAAAATTAACACACTCATCTACATGTGTATCACTTTTCTACTGAAACTATTCAGCACTGAAGATATAACATACTTTTCTCATTTACATTTCTTGTGTTGAATAGCACATTATCAAATCATTTTATTAATTCCTCGGATACAACGGCAAAGTTTTCACCATTTCAATTCAATCCTTTATAGTAAGAACAACAAATACTTCCCCCACCCCAAACTCTCCTACCCTTCAATGTGGTTATCTTCAACGCAAAGCTTTACCTGAGTCCAGGTAACATAGCTTTCATCTATTTACGGTTCAAAATATAGAAATGGGCAAAAATGAAAATCCAAATTGCTCGTATCAGGCCAAAGCAGAAGAGAAAAATGCAAAATGACACTTCTTATTTACAATTGCCAATCAATCTCTTTCTTTAAAGTTCCTTGTATAACTACCTTTCAGCTGGGGTAATCAGAGAGAGTTATTTGCAACTGGGAATTTTCAGGTTCAGCTGAATACTGTTTGATGAAAGCCCTTCTCCACCAAATCTCAAATGCCTTCTGAATATTAGGACAGTCATCTCCTTTATTAAGAAATCTATCAAACCAATTCAGCAACACGGATTGTTGTTGGAGTAAAGGAAGTGTCAATATAGTTTGGCTTAGTCCATCCTCAATCAATTTCCTGTCAACAGCTCTAGAAGCTCTCCTCATCCATCCAAAATCTTCATATAGAGCTTCTAGCCATGTTGACAACAAGGAAAATCGAATTTCTTTTGGCACCAGTATGTGTCCCCTTCCAATGCCAATGCACAGTTGTGCTGTGATTCTACTGATCTCATGGCGGTAAACTGTTGAAATCTTTGAGTGAAGTGTAGCAAGTTCTTTCTGCTCTGCCCATATTTTCACAAATTCATCACTCATCTTTTTGCCAATCAAAATGTCAACAATCCACTGAATATTGTCAGCTTCACGAGTTATGTCGCTTATTATAGCCCCCCGATCCAGCTTCTCATCGCTGCTGGTTGCTTCGGACAGGCATAGGAGAAGAGAACTGATGCACTTGTGGCAAAGATGATAAAGTGTGTCTTTGGAAACATCAAGTCTGCTGCTATCGTTAGACACATTCTCTTTAAGCAATCTAGATAACAGAGCTTTCATTTCCCTGCGAGCTTTGTCATCTTTTGCTTGTAGAACGCCACTTAGCAGGTTCAAGAAGATGTCGTCAGCTCTATCAGCAGTAGATGGATCAGATGATACTCTAAGAAGAACTTCAGTTGCAGAGTCATCAATCTGCAGATGTTCTAGCTGAGATATGACTTCCTCCTGTTCATCCTCGGTCCACGGAATAGATTCCAAATATTCCAGGCATGAGACAACCCCTAGGTCAAACATGATAGCTGATGAAACCTACAAAAGAAGTTAAAATACATGAACATAAGTAACCAATCTCAGTAAAGAAAACAAAAACAAAAACAAAGAGAAAGGACAAAGCAATAAGAATCAAGCCCTAACCCTAACGTGGTTATAGTTAAGATAAGATTCAATAGAGTATAATTTTCAGTCTCTAACATAATTAGCCACAACCCAAACTGTGTACAAAACAAGTGGATGCATTCTGAAGAGCTTATATGGCAACAAAATTTACTTGATTTTATCTCATCATAAAAGCACCTAATCTATGAATGTCTTTTCAATTTATTTCATTAAACTTATCTACCCAAGCCTATTGAATTAAGCTTCTGCAAGTGATAAATTCTAATTAATCAGGCTAATTTATCTACTTATGCTAATTAATCAGGCTAATTTATCTAATAAACTTGTAAAAAATAACAATCCTATTATGCAAATGCACAAAGTTTTCAATTATTTAATTAAACTTATCTACTCAAGCTAATTTTAATCATCCATAACAGAGAACTTAATTCATTTTAACTTCTTATTTTATTTTTCCTCATGGAAACAGTTTATTCAAACTTGAACTTAATTATATTACTTACCTCACCTAACTCAACTTTATTCAACTAAATTGTGTGGGGTATAAGAGGGTTCTAGCTCAGTTGGTTAAGTATGGTAAGTGAGTTTGGCAACATACCTTGAGCAAGCTCAAAATCTTGGGAACTCCTTCAGCCATGGAGCGCAGCCTCGGCTTGAGATCGTCGCAGTGCATCAAAACGACCGCCTCGACGTAGACTTCGACGTCGTCGCAGTCGCTGATCTCGACGGAGTGGGAGAGGCCGCCGCCGCAGCAGCGAAGCTTGTCGGCGAAGAAGCGGCTCTTGTCGGCGAGGACTGTCTTGCGGACCTCCATGGAGACCCTGAAGCCGTCCCTGCCGACCACCGTGAGCCTGACGTCGCCGCTGGCGGAGCGCAGGGCGGGCTCGTCGAGGAGCCTGGAGACCCGATCATGCGTATTTCGGCGCTTCTCGTCGGAGAATTTGTGCTCCTCCGACATCATGTTGAAGAGAGTCTGAGTGTGAGGGTGGGACTGAGTCTGACTCGGGCGAGTTGAGGAAGGAGGAGGAGAGAAGGTTCTGGAAGGTGAGAAAGAGAGGTTAGGGGCGGGTATGAAACCCTGCTTTATCATCGCTGATACTTGTCCGGATTTCAGAGCACTGTCTCCACCCATTGAATTGTTTGTTAGATGAAGAAATCAGAATTGGAAAATTGGGAATGAGTTACTTACAGAAGTAGAGAGAGAAAGAGAATCCAAGAAGTGCTCTCAACAATAATACTAAAATACAACTGTTTGTTTGTGTGAGGGACATTATTACTGCCATGTGCACATACCTGCCCAACCTTTCTACTTCGCTGACCTAAGACTATTCTCATTTTGCAAATTACAAAATCCTTCATATTAAGGGTGCTGTCAAACTTGCATGTTCAATTCTTTTTCATAATGTAATCGGACATAATATTATTTGATGAATTTAATTTATATGTTGTATAGAACTTGCATCTAATTAGTATTCGTCATATCCCCATATTATCTTATTTATTAATTATTAATATGATGCAATATGATAAAATGAGATCTTTCTAAATTTTTTGTATAATAACTTTTACTTTGATGATGCATATAAGTTTAAATCTTAATTTAAATTTGTCGAATATCTAATATAATGTTTAATTTGAGTATAAGTAGTCTTTTAATTTTACATAAAGAGTGAGTAATGTTATTGGGTTGTGTGATATCTTTTATTCCGACATACATATACTTAAGAAAAATATATAAAAATTAAAATTTTAATTAAATTAATTTTATCAAAATCATTTAAACAAATTTACATGGATAAAAGGGTCACATTGACTTCACTATTATCAAATAAAACTTATTCTCACACACACACACAATCTTATATGCAATGTGATACCATGTCAATGAAAAATCTCACACACACAATCTTATATGCAATGTGATAACAATCTTATATGCAATGTGATACCATGTCAATGAAAAATCTCACACACACACAATCTTATATGCAATGTGATATCATGTCAATGAAAAATCTTGTCGGACGCTCAGGAGTACAAGACAAGAGTGATACCATGTCAATGAAAAATCTCGTCGGACGCTCAGGAGTACAAGATAAGATAGACCACACACTAGTAAGTCAGGTCACCTTCACTAGGTAAAATCATAGGGAGACCAGTTAAGGTCACTATATTTTACGAGAATGTTCCAACCATATGGGATCGACATAAGTTTCAAGGAACATTCAAATCGAGTGTATTTACCCCCAAAGTTTAAACTCCGAAGAGCTCGTCAGGGTCTCTCCCTCCTTATTCATGTCCAACCCAGAAAAGATTTTAGCATGCAGACTATATTTATGAACTGTACAAAACACATGACCCCTCAATTGTTCTCAAAATAATTTTAACTCGTCGCGCCCCAAAGTGATTAAACTCGTCGGGGTCCCACAGTGGATCACATCACAATACTTGTCGTGCATTAACTCATTATCCTTAAAGAGTCGTATAATTCATAGCTCACAACTCAATGCACACAACATCTCAATACACGTGTGATCTCACAATTTAACACATACTGAACTTGTCCCTTACACATAGTTCATCACACTTTCATAATCTCAAGAAAACACGTTATCACGCCTCGTGCATTATATACATGTCACACAATAATAATATTAATATGTTATGTTCATATGATTAAACCCATCAAACAATTTCACATAAATCAAAGGAATTAAAATCATAGGTCAAAAACATGAAAACACCAAGAGCACTCAATTTTATCAACCAATTTGCATTATGGTATCAATTGGTCCGTCAAACACAACAATCTCGTAATTATAATCATAAAGGAAGAATCACAATACAGTAAGGATCTCAATTTGATCTTCTAAGGATCCCTACATATGTTCATTCTAACTCCAATTGCGATAAACTCATCCCTTACCTCTAAGCGGGCTCACATGTGTAGTCCGGTAATGACTCTAACGGTTCCTTAATATTTTCAAGTTTTTCCTCTGGTTGCCCTGCTAGGGTTTCCAGGCGTTAAAAAGAAGGAGAAGGGATTAAAGTCTCTATTTCATTGTCTCTGTGTGAGAGACATTTCTCTCACCATAGACATTATTTCGCAAATCCCAACGTTGAAGATGTGAGAAAATGATTTTCGAACCTGATGTTCAAATTTCATGATAATCCAACGATTAAAGAGTTTGGAATTGTAGTTTTACTGAGATAGTTTTGGATGTATACGAGAAAAAGAGAGCTACGTGCGAATGATATTTCTCTCACTACAAACATTATTTCGCAAATCTCAGGGAATGTGCAAAAATGAGTTTCGACCTTATGTTCAAATTTCATGATGATCTAACGGTTAACAAGTCTGAGATCGTAGTTTTATTCAGGCATGTTTGATTGCTTACAGGAAAAAGAGAGAGTTTTGAAAGAGGGAAAAGAGAAAATGAATCTAAGAGGAAAGAAGAGCGTGTAGACGTATTCTAAATGTAAAAACTGATCTAATATATCTTTATTTATATAGGTAAGATACTCGCAACCTTTATTTACTTTATTTTTTTTATTTTGTAAAAAATAATTTTATTTTACTCTTTATCAAATGAATAAATAAAATATTTTTTATTTCCTAAAAAACACATATTTATTTTATTTACCTTAAAAAATTATTTTAATTAATAAAACTATTTCTCTTTATTTATTTAATTAAAAAAATCTCATTATTTTCCTAAAATTTTATTTATTTATAAATAATTTTTTAAAATTTATTTTACGAAAATGGGATGTTGGAGCTTTGCTGTTAATAAATTCAAATTTATAGTTTGCATTTAAAAAAAAAGAAGCAATTTCTTACATTCATTAAGAATTACTCTAAACTTAGAAACTTCTAAAATTAGTTGGTGAATTCTGTAATCACAAGTCACAACTTTATAGTTTGTCTCAAATATCACTTTATCTAGTCCAAAAACCAATAATATAGTGAACTAGCTGAAGCAAAGCAACTGCTTCCTCCTTGTGGACCTGCAAAATTGGAACCGTTCAAGTAGATTTAGTAAACAAGAGTTTCCCCTTCTAATACCTTATAGTGTGTTTGGTAACACGTTTGCAGCTCACGAACGTGGATCAAGCAGAAGCTATCTTTTACTCTTTTTTGAAGCGGAAAAGTGACTAAATATGGATCTACAACGCCAGCCAAAACACGCACTTATACACATACCAAATTTTGTCTTATGATGGGAGGTGAAAAATGTAACTTCAATATTGCCCTTGTTATAGCTTGCTGGTGGAGGCTACCAAGCAACATACACTACACCTTACTCTTCATTTACTGATATCAAGGTGTAAAGGAGATTTAATAGTTCTTTATTTTTTTTTTTTGTGAAAATTATTTTTTATGATATGATATAGAAAGAGATGAATGTTATTAGTTATCAATGAGGGGTGATTATTATTAAGCGTTACCGTAAAAGAGATTTGAATTTTAAAGATCTCTTGAGGTCCCAAAAGGGTCCAATTGATTTTTAGTGTGTCTAGTTTTATTCTAGCCACTTCTAGAGTGATTTAGCTTATTGAGTTTAGCTAAATCTAGATTGGATCAGGTATGGGACAGTTGTCCACAAGCTAGTATAGTTCCTTCCTATTTAACTTTATTAATCTTATGCAAATTTTATTTAGCACATATTTAAGTGAAAAATACGTTCCAAAAATTAAGAAGTAAAATAGTTCAAAGAGTACGTTTGCATTCGATAAATAAAAAAATTCTAAAAAGTGTGAACATCAATTGTACAAAAATTATCGCTAAGTAAAATTGTGTGTGAGAGAGGGGGCAGGGGGGAGATTATATATAAATGAGAAATGTTAATAATATGCTCTTTTCCAATACACTTTATTATTGATAAAAGAAATTGTTAAAAATTATAAAATTGTGTTATTTAATACATTTCATCTATAATTTATAATTTTAAATAAATTCTAATCAATATTAGAAAGAATATGTTAAAAGGTGATATTAGTTCCTCTTTATATAAATTAAACTCCAAAAATAAAAGAGCAATAAAAGGAAAAAAAAGAAAGAAAGAAAGAAAGACGTCAACTTGGATTTCCTGAATGTGGGCAGCCCATATTTAAAGTTAACGGTTCAAAAAGTCATTTTTTTTCAACAAAATGTAGATGAAACGGTTTAGAAAATGTACATATTTAAAACAAAATACAAGGAAAATGTGGGCTGCGGGCTGTACATATTTAAAACGGTTTAGAAAATGTAAATGAAGAGCAATATTTGGAGGATAATTATTTAAGGCACCTTAATATTTAGTTTGGTGTATCCCAAGTGCATTTCCAATCTGAAATACAACTTGTAACTTGTATTATAGATTGTCCAAATCCATAATACATTTGGGGAACACCAAAGCAAATAATGAGTTAGTTAAGTAATACTCTATTTGGAGAATGCGTGTCATTCTTGTTAATTTATAAGGTTGTATAATACCAAACACTTTAGCTAATTTGGTTAAGTGGTGTGTGCAAATTATTATAATGTATTTTTTTATCAGAATAATTTTTTATATCTAAGTTTGATTCTTACTAACAAAAAAATCAAATATAAAATGAGATGTGTTGGAAATCATTAAATGTATGATCATCGTTAATATGATTAGCGTATATGTTTCTTGTATATGCGGTATGAATGTATGATGTGTATGAAAACATCTCATGCCTGTTAAAAAAAAAAAATCTTATGCCTTCTGGAGACACATCCTATGGACCCAATAGTGATAAGTGACATGGCGCCGCCTCAATGTAGTGCAACCAATATTCCCAAATATGACCTGAGTATAATCCCTGAGTTTACCTAATGAAATCCATCAAGCAAGACTCAGGTAGAGCATAATGCAATACTCGATTTGCTATGACAAAAAGAGATATTGATCCATCTCTCTCTCATGGTAGGGTTATGTGTTTCAAGTGATGAGGGGAGTATTGTCCCATAGATAGTTGGAGATGCCGATGGGGACCTTTTTCAATTAGTAAAGAACTAATTGTACTGCATAAACACAAGTCCAGTGACTGAAAACCCTGTCAAAAAGCTAAGCATTTCTAGCAATATGCACAAAACTCAACATGATCAAAGAAGGAAGTAAATTACTAAATTATTAGTATTTATTCTTCTCACAAATCTAAACCTCCTTATTGCAAGTGGAAAATAATGGATCCACCAAAGGAAATTGATTCCATTGAAGTTTGAAAAAGACCAAATCCTCTTCACTACGAAATTCATTGATTATCAACATTGAATCAAATGTATCCTTCTACTGACCAAACCATAAACTTGTTTTAACAATCACCAAAGAGGGATTATTATTGAGTTCTCCCATCACATAATTGCTCAACTATATATATATGTGCAGACAATTTTTTAAATTGAGTCTTTAAGACGGAAAATTCACAAAACAAAAATTGAACTACTATTGTTGATCATAATATCAGAAGCTACAGTTGTTATCTTCTACTACCCTCACCCCTTCCTTTATTTAGGTAAATCCAACTTAAGCATATAAGCAGTTCTTATCCGTCTAGAATGCATTGTATGTATGAAGTTCACCACAGAATGTTGACAACACAATCTTACAACAGAATTAAATTCACGAGACATTTGAAACCTACTGAATCACACATTTAACGGATCCTGCGTGAATTTCTATGTTAGAAAAAGTATAACAGTGTTACTAACATTTCAAAGTTGATTATTATATTCTTCCCCAATGTAACGAAGGAGACTAATAAATGGCCATATACTATCAACGAATTAGCACAGATTCAGATTATGTTTCTATCCTATATCATCTAACGAGTATTGACAAAAAAAAATAATAATAATCTTCAATCCTTCAGGCTCTTCCACTTTATTCTTACGGAAAAAGAAGTTTCTTCAATTAGGCGAACTCACAGGTTGCAAGTAAGTTCCGTCCTCGCCTGACAGGTTTTGAGGATTATTTGCAGGAATCGGTGATGACGCAGCAACTGCGAGTATGGTAAGATCAATTCGAGTATTGTGAGGCACTGATGTGTGAATCTGTCGTATCGCCGTAATCCTACCGTCTTTAATCTCCACATCCACTGTTTTCAAAAGATTTCGCATCGACAAATTGATCGAAAACAATACAATGCGTCATGAATTGAATGGACGCTTACTTAACTAGGAATTAATTCGCATATCTGAATCTATATCGCTAAGCATAACATAAGATTAAGTGATTTACGGAAAACTAAAAGTTACGTACGTACCTGGAAAAGAGAACCACCAGAGAGTAAAGAGGCACAGCAGAACAAGCGCAGGGATCGCGTGGATGCCTTTCTCCGTCGCCGGCGAGCGTGACCGGAAAGTGTCCCTCCTTCCGGTGAGGCTCCGGTGGTAAATTGGAAGCGAATCTTCGTCGAGGTTCCTTCTACGCTTTGTGTGTTGCTGCTGCTGCATCTCTGCACCGACGTTGATGGCTCTGTGCTCGTCGCCGGAACAGCGCAAGCTTGAGCTCGAAGATCTCTGCTGCATTCCGATTCAGAGAGAAGAAGAAGAAATGGAAGTTAGGGTGCGATTTTCAGAGGAGACTATGCGAAACTAGTTAGGAGGTGGAAGCTTGCGAACTTGTCCTGGTTTGGTTCGTTAGACTCGTAACAAATTTTGGGCGGGAAAATGTTTGCACGTGCCACGCACGTGCTTTGTGCTTGGACTTGGAGTCCTCTAATAATCACTCTTCCAGAAGATGTATTGACTCATGAGGTGGGATATTGTTATATGATTCTTACACGATATCATTAGACAAGTTGGGTTTGTCCTTTAATTTTAATAGTTAGTTTCTTTTCTCTATTGATAGCAATGCGGATAGTTTTTCAAATCGTTAAAACATACTTAAATACAACTCAATATTTATAGCATATATATTAAAATGATTAATGAGCCTTCTACTTTTTTTTTAATTAAGACGTATTTAAAAATTATAATAATTATGTATTTTTTGAAAGAGAGGAAAAAAATTCAAAAATCTAATTTTGTAATGCTTCTCATAAGTTAAAATTTAAAAATAGTATTTGCTGAAACATTATAAATAATCTATATAATAAAATCAATTTGTCAAGTTTAAAAATAAACTTAAATGCAATTAATAACTTTGAGATAGGGCAACTTTAATGCGTTTTGATTTTTCTTTTGTGAAAAAAAAAATCATAATGGAAACATTTAGAAGAGTTTTTATAGAGCTTATTTGATTTACAAACAAAATTTATGACTTCTTGTGTCTTCAACTTTTTTATTAAAATTTATAGCCAAAATTATAATATAAATTTCATATAATAAAATTTTATTAAATAAATGCTTAAGTTGTATATTCAAATGCTTCTAAAATTTCATATTCATGTATGGCTTCACTGATCATGCAGTGTTTTTTTTTTTCTTTTTTCTTTTTTCTAAACTACAAGTATCATTTGAGGAAATTTTATTCAAACTAGGTAAGACCATTATAAACTATTATAGACGATAAAATTCTCACTTAGAGCATCTAATGTAATTAAATACTCATGACTTGAACTTGAGATTATCGATTAAATTAGAACAATCTTGGATTAGTTGATTCACACTTGGTGATATTGTTTTAGGTTTATAAAGTTATAATTTTATCAATTTTGTTGGAACTCAAATTGGGGGATTCAACCATTAAGGTATGTTTGTTTTCCATTTATAAAAAAATTGAGTTTTCAAAATTTTAAAAACTAAAAAACTTACTTGGAATTGGATAACCAGCTTTATAAAAATCGTTTTTTTTTTTTTTTAGTTTTTAAAACTAAAAACCACAACGGCTTTTATATGTTTTGGTTTTTCATTTTTTATTTTTCTTCTAAAAAATGAAAATACAAAGAAGAGTCAATTTTATTAATGGCATATTTGTAATTTTGAAAAGAAAAAATAGGGTTCATCATGTAAAAAGAATGAGGTTGCGATTGCGAAGTACAAACTTTCAAAGATCAATCGACAACATTGCAGAGTACAAACTATAGCACTGCAGAGTATGAAATAACATTAAGAACTGCAATTGGATTTAGAGTGTGTTTGGTAAGACACTATTATTTCTCAGTGACATGTCATTTTCTAGTCGAATTTCAAGTTTTATTTTTCTTCCCTAATTATTTTGTCTTGTACATTTTATGTTTATTCTTAATTTAATGTACTTCCTAGATTTTGTGAACCCTAGCTGATTTTTTTCTAGTTGTTTTCTTAGTTAGAGAGTATTGTAAACTAAAATAAAAAAAAAATTCCAAAAGCACAATGCAAAGGTTTGGAAGAACTTACCAAGTATAATTAAATTAACCCTATAATGTGTTCGTAAAAATGCTAGCGAGGAAAATAGTTGGGTTGCATATCCAACTCTTGAAACCAAAGTTTGTGTTTAACACTGGACAACCACCATGTGAGGTGACAATGTTAAAGTCAATTGCCAAATTAATTTGTGTAGGTCCTAACAGACTCAATTATCAGGCATAGCTTTGAAAAAAAATCCATAGGATTGCAAAACAGTGGTTATTTCTGTTATTCTATGTTAGAAGTTAAAATTCATGGCTAATAAGTAAAATTCCAAGATAGTTTCATTTTCTTGTCCAAGTCAAATCAACAAGTCATTCTTAACCACACTCTCGAGCTCTCTTATCTATCTTTCTTTGCCTTCACTTCCAAAATCCAAGCCCATGTTCCTTTCAATCATGGCAATCTATCAACATCAGAGCTTCCTCATAAAGAACTGATGAGGTCCACTCATACAAATCATTCTGTACAAACATTTAGGATGTACTCCTACATGGTGGACAATGAACTAGACTATATAGATCAAGATGAAATAAGTCATTTGTGATATATCTGAGGCTAAATTCTAACGAAGGGGCAAAACACAAAAAAAAAATTAATACACTTCCTACAACAAGGCATTTAAATACACATTAAAGGCAGCAGCTGACATTTACATTGGGGGGGGGGGGGGGGGGGGCACTAAGTAAGAAAAATTCAATGAGACTTACACTTGATAAGGCACCTGTTATCTCCCCTATGAAACAAAATTTGAAAACTAGGCACATTGCATATGAATAGACCAAAAAAATTCTACTTTCCTAGTTTTAAGATCTGTCTGTCTCATGCTCCATGCTTAAAATATGTCTATGAGCATCATCATCCCTTTTCATTATCTGAGAAGGTGGACTTCTTCTAGAGGTTTGTGCAGGATGAAGTTGTGGATCATACTTCTGAGAAGCTAGGTAATTTAGAGCTGTAACCACATCAACTATTACAGGCCGCATATTAGGCTGCTCTTGAACACACATAGCAGCAATGGCAAGAGCTTGGTATAGGCCTCTCACGGGATATTGACCTTCAAGTAATGGGTCAACCATTCGTGAAAATTTCCTCCTGTCCCTGAACAAGGGTCTTGCCTGCAAACAGTTCACATGTACCATAGTCAATATTTTTGGAAGTGATAATATGAATTTGATCAATTCAGGTAAATTGTCAAGTATACAATAATATGAATGTGACCATTTGTTTATTCTTAATATACTCAATAATATGAATGTGATCTATTCACCTTAATGAAAAGATGCAGAGACTGAGGAGATTAACCGAGATTCTTATGTATGAGACACATTACCAAACAGTAAAAGCCAATAGCTATTCATAATATGAAGAATTTAAGGAAGAACACAAATGAAAAAGTGGAGTAATGCACTACAATCATTCTAATCTGACCAAATTTGAGCTTTCCAGTTAGTAGTTACCTATAGTTCCAGTTCAGTAAGAACACAAAATAAGGAATAGCGATTCATTTTTGTGTATGAAATAGAAGTACCCCACTTAAGGTAAATGAGGGCATGAAAATCAGTATGTGAATTATTTCCAGTGACAAGCAAAGGCATACCACCTAGCATTGCACTCAATGTGGTACAATATCATTCATTTCCCTTGAAAGCTCAGAATTGTATCCTGACCAAGATGCTTGACGGGCTATTCTAGACAAAGGCACTGCTTTGCACAATATGGTACAGCTCTAGCTATTCCTTTGTTGGGCCCATGTAGTATGCTTTCCCAATGTGACTAGCATTAACCGGTATAGTCACCATGCTGAGTATTGGGGACAGGTCTGGAAGGTACAATTCCAGCTTACCAATTTTTTTTACCAAAAGTCTAAAAGAAAAAGGTAAAGGCATGCAATTATATGCATAATAGTAGTAATAACTTTTTCATAACTGTTTATTCTAGAGATTCAATAAGCACTTTAAATGTATCATTACACATGATTAAAACTTCCAATTTTCTAAGATCTTTAAAAAATAATTCAGTATGATGAGACTTTTGACTTATCTCGAATGTGGGTCTCTAGAAGTATTGAAAGGGAAAAAGGTTATCAGCAGACAAATTAATCAGCTAGCTTCAGAAAAATGTCTAGCTATTGATCTTTAAAGTGTCCCAGAGGAAAATCAAAATAAAAGATGCTGGTCTGTCTGCAATGGTTGAGAAGTGTCACTACCACCTATACTTCAATTTCCTTCACGTATGACATATCCGTATCAATACTAACACTCTTGGATACTTCACCAATATGTTTAAAGCATTTTTTGAAAATCCAATATAACTACATGAAACACATAAGTACCTATAATGTAAAAACATAGAAACATTGTCCCTTGATGAACCAAAAATGGAAATTGTTCTCTTTATGAATGATTACAAGAAAGAAATGGGTTTGATAGTAATATTCCTACATGTAAATAATAGAAAGTAATTTATGATAACAGTAATTTATAAAATTTTTAATTTTCAGTAATGTCCAAGAAGTATGTTTTTAATTTGAATTTGCAAAATTGCACTTATATATTTATTATGTTTTACGAATTTTTATACATTTCTGAATACGTATCTTACATGAATCATATATTTTTAAAATAATGTATCGTTATATCAGATACTATCATATCTGTGCATCATAGATCACTACACTTCCTATAAATCCCACTCTCGACTATTTAACTAGGTGCCAACCTGGATGCAAATTCACAGCTCTTCCAAAGATAATAAGTAAATAATGTGCCATAGAAATATGAAAGAGGGTAATACAAACTAATTCAGGGTTAAAAAGTAACACCACTTGCTTTTAACTAATTACACTAGTCACTCAAATTCTCAGCTACAACAATTTGACAAGAACAGTTTCTACAAAAGTAAATCAAGTAATCAACAAACAGTCATGGATTCCACAGTAAATAAAACAGACAGCTAAAGGGTCGGGGCATACCCATGCAATTAGATTTTGTTCTTTGGCAGGTTTTGTATGGTCAATGGCTTTCCGGCCTGTAATAAGCTCCAAAAGAACAACCCCGAAGCTGTAAATATCTGACTTGAATGTCAACTGACCTGTCATTGCATAATCTGGGGCACAATACCCATATGTGCCCATAACCCTAGTTGAAACATGGGTCTTATCACCACTTGGGCCTACTTTTGCCAAGCCAAAATCGGACAATTTAGGATGATATCCCTCTCCTAACAAAATGTTAGAACATTTCAAGTCACGATATATTACAGGAGGCTTCATTTTATCATGCAGATACTCCAAACCCCTAGCTGCGCCAGCTGCTATTTTCATTCTTGTGTTCCAATCAAGTGGTTTTCTACCTGGTCGAATATCTAGGACAATGGGAAGAGGAAATGAGACGAGCCATTGATAAAGAATGCTGCTGACAATATATGAAAATTTGAGGTGATAGAATTTACCAAGCAAATGGTCCTCCAAAGATCCTAATGGCATGTACTCATAAACTAATAGCCTCTGCTCTCCCTCAGCACAAAATCCAATCAACTTCACAAGATTAGTGTGGTCTGCCAAACTCAATGTCAACACTTCAACAACAAATTCACGAATCCCTTGAAGTCCGTTAGGGTCAAGTTGCTTTATAGCTACAACCTACGCAACCACTATCAAATCTTAGTCTCAGCATAAAATCAAAAGTAACAATAAACATGCAAACTAACGTGACGCCATACAAATTCATTAGCAAATAAATGAGTACACATTGACTAGAGCAGGATCAGGTTCAGTGCATCAATATTTCAAATTTTGCTTTATAGCTACAACCTACACAACCACTATCAAATCTTAGTCTCACGAAAAATCAAAAGAAACAATAAACATGCAAACTAACATGGCGCCATACAAATTCATTAGCAAATAAAAGCGCGACACGTTTGACTAGAGCAGAATCAGATTCAATGCATCAATAATTTCAAATTTTCCTTTTTTTTAACAAACCTAATATGACGTCATACAAATTCATTAGCTCATAAATGCACAACACATTGGCCAGCACAGGATCGGGTTCAACGTGTCAATAACTTTGAAAATTTCATTCATTTTTCTAACAAACCTGGTTAATTCTCTCCAAGTGTCCCTTGTAAACCTTGCCAAAGCCTCCTTCACCCAAAAAGCAATCCACCCTAAAATTTCCGGTCGCAGCTTCAAGTTCATTAAAACTGAATGTCTGTGCCCGATTGCCATTATCTTTTCTATCCTGAGAAACCTCCTCTTTCAAATTTAAACTCTTCACGTCCAGAGCAAGTTGATCACCTTTAGAACCATCTTCCTTATTCCCATTCACTTTGAAATCAACTTTTACGCTATCTATAACAAATACAAACACACATAAGCCAAAAGGGAAAGATATCAAACAAAATAACACAGAAGAAAATTACTTTAATCTGTGGAGACTATAGAACCAAAACAACCGTGCAAAATGATAAACACAACTTTGGATTATGGATCTAATCATTCCAACCTCGCAGCCAAGCAAAACAAACACGAAATCGAGTATGGTTAGTCTTAGTTTCATGCCACCAAAAAATAGAGCGTCGATATTCAAAGGCTTACAACATCAAAATTGCCAGAAGACACGTTCCAAGCCGAATACCAAAATTTTTAATTACAATATTGAATACAAAACAAAACATTTTTTTATTCTTTCCTTGAAAAACACTCTTTCAAACTGGAAAAGAAGCATTCAATGACTCCCCACCCCCCCAAAAAAAAACACGAACTTTGATCAGTTTACGACACACCCACCAAGGAATCTTTACATTAAAACGAAAACCACTAAGAAAACACAGCATTCAGCACGATCACACAAAATGGGTCACAAAACAATACGAGTGTGTTTGTGTGTGATAGTGAAATGCATTATTAAAGTAAAAAAAAAAAAAGACTTTTTTTTTTACCTGTCGCGGTGAAATTGGTGGGTTTCTGGTCGAGGCTGTCGCGGTAGTCTTCTTCGGCAACCGATTTTTTGCTTGATTTCCCTTGGCAACAAAACCAACCCATGTTGTTTCTGTGCCCAAGCTCCAATTAGAAAGCAGAGTCCAGAACAGAGGACCCTGGCTCTAGGTGAAGAACACAAGAAAAAATGAAGAAAAATAAAATAAAATAAAAATAAAAGAGTGACAAACTGTGTCTGAGAGAGAAGAGAGAGGAGAGAGGCCTTTTTTCTGATGTTTTTGGGTATTCTCGGTGCTTTAATATATTCTTGGTCAATATGAGGTGGAAATTAATTGTGATACAAATGTTCCATAGTCACCAACAAGCCACAATAAGGACAAAGGAACGAAGGGATATTTTTGTCATTTTGGCATGCAGGAGGACGGGAATGTAATCAGCTGCGTTGTACTCACCCTAAAGCCTAATTGGCCCCTCCCAGGGTCTGTTTTGGTATTTCACAATGCTTACTCGATTTTGTTTTGGATTTATATTAGATTGATTTTGAGAACATTGATTTGTATTTAAGTGTGTTTTAATAGTTGACTGAAAAAAATTGTTTTATTTAATCAATAAGTTAAGGTAACGTTTTTCTTTAAAAAAAAAAGAAGTTAAGATAACGTTTAAAATATTAATAAAAGTATAACTTATAAGTCTCATATAGTCATGTTAATAACTAATTCGTTATATATATTCACCATATAATTACTTTTGGTCAATACAGAAATTTTTTTCACTATAAATCTAAAACAAACGCCACACCCACACAAACCGTGTAGAGATAATTTTACATTACAGCATGAACTTTAATCAGATTAGTCTGTTAACCAAAGAATCGTCAACTATATACCTTCAAAAGTTCAAAAAAAAAAAAAGAAGAAAAAGATACTTGTAAACTTATGAAAAATGTTAACCAATATACTTAAGATGCTATTTAAAAATTAAAAATATAATTTTTTTTAATTAGAAAGTGTAACAATACCCTTTTCTGTGATTTTTAATATAATCATTCAATTTCTTTAAAAAAAATATAATCTTTCAATAAAAACTTTCTATTTATTGATTCTTTAACTAATGTTATTGTTAATAGACCTTAAATTTATTGATATTAAGTCTAACCCCTTTTTTAGGCTAAATGCTAAGTTATTTCTAATTGTTTACTAAGGTTGCTTTAAAGTTGACTAATATTGTATAACAAAATTTATTATTGGAGCATATGACTTAGCATTGTTTATATAAGTACTGTTATTTAAAATTTGGTTAAGAATAAAAAAAATGATTTCTCAAGATATAAATAGGAAAAATTAACATAAGGCCTATAAAATTGGGTTAAACATCCATTTTAACAACTTTAATATTAAAGTCATGAAGTAGATATTTATATAAAGTACTTAAATTTATGTAATATTGTAAGGGTCACAACAATCAGATAAAAAAATTATTCAAGCAAACATGCATCGTGGATGCTCTTGCATGTTAATTTTAAACTTTAAAGCATTTAGAAATAATAATTTTTTTTTGAAAAAAATATTATACTTTTCCATTTGTAATATAATAAATGTTTTTTCCTTAAAAAAAAACTCATGATTTTCATGTGTTAAACATAAATATTAAATTTTGACGTAAAAAAACATTTAAAAATTAAAAATTATTATTTGAATTTTTTATTAATGAATACATTGAATAAATTAAATCAAATTCATTTAAAATAAAATATTAATCCATAATTTAAAATTAATAAATATCATTTTATAATGGCACGTTTTTTTACAATATATATATATATATATATAACCGATGTAAGAGTGAAATAAGTTGAATTATTCATTAAGAGTCTACAACTTCACATTCAACTCAAATCAGATAAATTTATTTACTAGAAAAGTTAAGTCAAAATTGTTTTAATTTGTTGAAAAAGTCAAGTTTCAGTTTATTGAGAATCTTTTAAATTTAAAATGAAACAGTTTATTTAAGTAAATAACAATTATATATAAATTAACTTATAATGACAATATAGCAGTTATTTAGATCCATTAATTTACTTAAAGACTTAATTTTTTTTTGGTACATGGATATACTGGACACTTAAATTTGTTTGATTATAGTATATAACTTTGAATTTCTTATCATATATTAAAAGAATAGTTTCTTTAACTTATTTAAAATGCTTTAATATTAAAATTGTTTTTAAAATAAAATTTGAATATTAGGTGGCAATGGCTTCTATGATGCGAGCTGGTTCGCAACATTACATATCTTTGTCGTTTGCTGAATCCCGCCGGTGGCACATAAATCACGTTGTTTCAACAACGCTTTGACGAAAAACATGTCTTGTTCTCTCCAAAAATATATTTCTTTAATTCAAAAAAAGGTCAACCTCTCGAACTATGCAATTCGGGTCGGGGTCCACAGGATGACGTCATCAAGTGGGACCCACTTGCCTAAGCTTATCGCACTAATATTATTATTAAGTTCGAACAGTGTCCTGAAAAAAAGAACGAAAAATCGTTGTTACTAATTACGACGGCGATCCACGCGTTCCGTATCCGCCGCCGTAACGGAGCCGTAACTGGTGGCTACGGCGGCGAGTCAACGAATCAGGGAGGGGTTGCATGTGGGGCTAGCAGCACTGGATCATTGCTCTTGCATGATTGTTTACTCATTTTGTTGTGTTCACAAATAGTAGGTGAACTCTCTGGGACGGTAGATATCATATCAGCATTTTGAATTTGTCCTTGCTGGCTTTTTCCATTCCACTTGTTTTTTTTTTTCTTTTAAAATAATTTAGTTTGAAACATGATCCAACATTAAATATAAACATATTTTTTAATAAAAATTTAAATATTAATCTCTCTTTTATAAAACAATAATCGTCTTAGATTTTTTTACATAAATAAAAAAAAGTAAAAATAGATAAATGAGAATGATATTTTTATTAAATTAATTTTATATCATCATTGATTTATTTATAATTATTTTTCATCATTAATATTATAAGAAATATAAATTAATACATATAATTAATGTTACATTAAAAACTAAAATAATAATTGTTTTAAGATAATTTTTGTTTTTACACATCAATTATAATGGAAGGAAGTAGTTTTTAGGATGCCATTTTGGTTTTTTCATTTGCAATGATAATAAAATGAAACAAACCTAAAATTTTATGTATCTATCTCAATTTTACCTCTAGTCTGTATTTTGGTTTGGAAGTTGGAACTATCGACATTTGAATCCCATTTAATATCAAGTTTCAAAAAATAAAAAACTTATGAAAGTCATTAAATAATCCCAATTACGGATAAATAAATTAATTAAATTATAATACTCAATAATTTTTCTTTAGCTTAAACTAGTACTCCCTTTTTTTTACAGTTATACTCATATATTGGAAAAAAATATTTATATCTTAGATTCAAATATAAATTGATTTAATTAATTTAACTCATATTTAATGATATCATTCCTAAAATGCCATTCATTTAATTGTAACTTTATTTTATTTATGATATCAAATTTTAATGAAGGACATTTTAGGAATAATTTTATTTTTATTTGAGATTAATAAAAATTAAATTATTTTAACTATCTTTCTTATGTATAATATAGGAACTAAAATACTAGTTTCAGATTCTGTAAAAAAATAAATAAAAATACTAGTTTCAGATAGATATATAGATTGTGGAAATGGAACATTCTATTTTGCTAGGTAGTAATGCATTAGTTTCAGTTGAAACCAGCCAAAATCAGTTAACAAGTGCTCTTAAATTTTAATTTTGTAAAACTCAAGGATTTAAAACTTGCTTAAATTTGTTATTTTTATAACTAAAAAAAGTTTTATTTTCTTTCAAAAATTGCTTTCAAAATCGATTTTAAAACTTTTTTCAAATGGCTTAGACAAACTATTTTTTATAAATGAAATGGCTCAATTTTAAAAATTAATTTGGTTTAACTTTTTATAAATTGAAACCATGCACCCCCTATTCCTAACTGGTGTTTGATAAAACACTTTAAAATGTACTCACAAAATAAATAAATTTTGGTGATGAGTGTGGAAAGTAGAAGGAAAAACACATTTTAGTTGTTAACATCAAGTTTTTTTTTCTTCCTAAAGCTATGACATGATACATTTATAAACTAAGTACATACTAAAATAAAGCATGAATAAAAAAAAAAGACAGTGAAACCAGATGCCGAATATGGAAGGCAAGAAATGTAATCATGCATGCTGAATATGGAAGGGAAGAAAAAAAAAATAAAGACTATAAATCGCTGTTTCATATAATAATACTGAGTGTTGGTCACTACTCACTTGTGGTTGAGTAACATTCGTCTTTGATATCTGAAGTGTGCAAAGTGTCAAATTCTGTAACGTTTAATAGGTACGTGGTCGGCGCGCCAAAACAACATTGATCTAGAAACTTCCACTATTCAAACATTTGTCATAAATATATCAATATGTTTTGGTTAAGATAGATTACAAAATAATGGAAAACGATAGAATGAAATAAATAAGGGAAGGTTCAAGGACACGAATAATAACAAGTATGTTGATAGGGTTTGATTTTTTTCATGTACGGAAAAATTTGACAAATTTATTTTAATAATCTTTATACTTTATACAGTTATAATTTCTAATAAATTTTAATTAATAATAGTAAATATATTTGAAGAGAATGTGTTAAAACTTAAAGTGTGTTGATAATATTTTTTTTCTTAAGAAATATTACTACTATAATTTTTTTTTAAAATATTAATTTTGATGATAAAGAACTTTAAAGGTAAAGTAGGGCTTTTTGAAAGCGACACCCGTAATAGATAGTTGATTAGGTATGCATTCAACCGTTTTCGAAGATTGCAAGATTTTTTTTGTGTATGATGGATGCTAAAAGACATACAATATGGCAAGTTACAAAACACGTGTCCATAAATTGAAGGTAAAGCCTCTTGAGTTTAGATTAATGATGATGGGATATATCAGTGATAAAATGAAAAGTTAATGTCATCACTTTGAAGAGAGCATAACAACTTTTCTTTTGAATATATATATATATATATATATATAGGATATGGACGGCCTTACGAAGAACACACACATAGCTGCTTCCAGAAAACTCGAATAAAAAGACTTCCACTTATAAAAATCTGACTATTTTCTTAAAAAATAATTACAAATCATATAAGAATGGATGGAAGTTATAAACCATTCTATATTAACATATTATGTTTAAAATGTTATATGACTAAACGGAATCTTTAATATATTTTATTATAAGCAATTACTAAATCATTAAATTAAAGTTTTAAAACGTACTTTATGAAGGATTTTATCCATCAACAATACGAGCTATATGATATGTTTCAATGTAGAAAATAATTGTATTTATTAGTTTGTACCAATGCTTTTAAAAGTAAACCAATAATTAATATTCGGATAAAAGTATAACTGATTCATATTGGATGATGAGAACTTAACAAGTGTACTACATATTGTAGGTAATACTTCTTAAAGTAATTAATGGTGAGAACTTAAAACCATTCTCTGGAATCAACTGGCAATTTACAATTTTCAGTCGCTATTCTAATATGAATTATAAAGAATTATATGCATTTGTTTTTTTTTTTTTTACTATAGGTATATTTTTTGAGAGACAATCTTATTTAAAGCACTAATGCACACTAAATATGTGAGCATTTTTCTCAATGCAGATTTATATCTTGGTTTGTTATATTGTGAGATGAATCAAATTAAAAATTTAAAAAAGTAGACTCAATCTCATTAGTTATGTATTTTGTTTGATTGAAGAAAAGAGTAGTTAAAATTATTTAAAAAATGAAGGTTTTGTTTTGTTTTTTTAGAAAGCAAAAAAATAAGTAGGGGATAAAATTTGAGATGAATTAAGTTCAAAATCACTGAGATTAATTTTGATTCTCTTTCTCCTAAAATTTCTAATATGGATTTTCTTACCCTGTCTACCAGATTTTCTAAATTATTTTAATTCTAATTTTTTAGGTAATTAAACTTTATAAATTAACAATCATAATTCTTTAAGTAAAATTCAAGAAAACAAACATTAAGTTTAGAGATCCCTAATGATAAATGATTATTCCTAGCTTAAAAAATTATCCAGTTTGTATCTGAGGGCAAATCTATAAGGTAAATTTTCATTTGCAAAATATATCTCAGAGCACATCTTTAAGTGGATTTTCACTTTTGAAAAGAGATTTTTTTTTTCTTTTCAAAACATGCTTTCTTAGACTTCTGCCCACCAAGAGTTGCCTTCTGGCTTGCGCTAATAGGCGATCAAATCTTTTATTCACTAAGCCATAAGTGCCTAATTGATGAAGGGAAATCATGTATTCATATCCACTGCTATTATTATTTTATTTTATAAACCCTAATTTCTTCCCCAAAGATAGCACCTGCACGGCTCTGTGATCATTTCAAATGGGCTAGCATCACATGTAGGAAAGGGGAAAATATTTGCATCCATTAAGTTAGATGTCAGAGCATAGGTAACAACATTAAATTGAACTTTATGCATTGACAGAATCCAGATATAAGATGTGTTATTATAATGTATGCTCAGATTATTCAAATTCCAACATTTTGGGCAACTTAGTACATGCTCCATTCATTGAAGTGTTTCTTCATTTTCCTCAACAACCATAATTTGTTTATTATCATATCTCAACTCTTATCTATAAAAACTCAAGTTTAAATTGATATTTATTTTTTTTATAAGACTCTATTTATAATATTTTTTGTATTAATTATTTTGAGACTAAAATTATCCCTAACCAACAGATGAAAGATTATATATTAACAAACAATTAGAAGAGAAAAAAATATTAATGACAAAGATAATTTTGAAAAAAATTATAAATTTAAAAAATTTATTGTTATCAATTAAATTATTTTTCTTAATCTAGATGAATTAGATAATTAAGTCTTTATGTGTAGCAACATAAAGAATAGATATTTGTAGCTTGAGATTGGAATTTCTTTTAGGGAGGGTTTAATTGTGAAGAAATAAGAAAGAAATGAAGAAATTTTTTCAAACCGCTTCTTTATTACACTACATTAATTCAAAAAATGGCCTTCGATATCCAAAACCAAGACTCAATAAAATTTGTTACAGCGCTTATTTAGTAGCATGATTACTTGGAATGAAGTACGGATACATCTACCCAAAACTCAATAAAATTTATCACAAAAGCTTTCTTTAAAAGCCAACCTGGTATGTTATTGTTGTACATGAAATGGTGAATTGATGGATGAGGCGTAGCATCATTGAGTTACATACCTTGCAAAATGATTTGACATAAACTAAAAGCACTCTAATTATGTTTGGGAGTAATGAAAAAGTGCATGAGGGCCACAATGATAGGAGTGAGAGAAAGAAACTCCTAGTGCTAGGCCATTCTGAATTTCCAACAATTTATACCCCTTTTTCAATGTACTAATGGGTGACTTTGTTTAAACTTAAAAAAAATATTTTTTTTAAGAAATAAACACAATTTACTTCTTAAAATAAATACAAAATATTTTTTCTAACTAGAAACAGTTTAAACACATATTAAAAAAACAAAAAAAATACTTATTTTATTAAAATAAACACTTATTTCAACAAATAAGTTTAAAAAACTATTATATATCACAAACTCCATCATAGTTAAATACTCGAAGAAATAATTTTGTTGCTTATATTAATCTTATCTAATTTAAATAGAATTATCTAAGGTTATAATTTATATAAAATGAACTCCATCAATACTTACTGTTTTTTCTTAATCTCTTTTTATTATATCGTATTATCAATCATTTTTACAATTTTTTTTTTCTTTTTCTCTCCTTACTGAGTTGAAAAGAGTTTGATGTCTACCAAATTTTTCTCTTTTTATTGAAGATATTTGGGACGTGGTTTTTTTTAACCCATTTACACCCTCTCTTTCCATAGTATTACCAAAGTGAGTTACTTTGTATTTTATTTCCCAAAATATGAGTTTTAAGCTTCTTTGAGAAGTCGGGATTTGCTACCCCGACTTCTAACGTTGGTTTTAATTTTTTTTAATTTATGTTTTAATTTAAATTATTAAAATAATTTAAATTTGTTTAAGAAATTGATGTTATTAAGTATAATTATTTTTCTTATATTATTTAATTGATAAAATTGTAAATTTGATCTCTCATTTTATCTCTCTGGTCTTGAATTTGATTTTCTAGTAATTTAATTCACAAATTTGGTTCCCTATTTTGTAAAATCATGCAATGTTGATTCCCCAAGCTACACCACAATTGGGACGTTGACCGTTAACCACGTGTCATGTTCTGATTGGTCAATAAAAATAACAATTCATTTGATCTTTCATGGAATTGACATCCAATCAAAACATAACATGTGATAGTCATCATCCAATAAGAACGTGACACGTGACAGTCAACATCCAATTGTGACCTGGAGGACCAACGTTGCATAATTTTACAAGATAGGGAGATCAAATTTGTGAATTAAATTATTTGGAGACCAAATTCGAAACTAGAGATAAACTGGGGGACCAAAAATGCAATTTTGTCTATTTAATTTATACAAGATTTAGTTGATAATAGACTTTGTTTGATAATATTTAATTTATACAAGATTTTTTTAAGTTAACATTTTAATTTTTTTTTAAAAAGTCTGGATTTCTTTAATATTATTTTTGCTTTAATAAAAAATTAAAACTTTTAATATTATTATTGTACTAAATATAATTTGTTTGTTTATATCATTAATTTTTTTTTGAAATGATAATACTTTTTGTTTAACAATTTATTTATAGAAGAGCATTACATTATATGTCTTCACCTTTAGTTTTTTCTTAGACAAATGTTATTGTTTAAGTATTTTATTTACAATGTAATGTTTTTCTATAAATAAATTGTTAAACAAAAAATATTATCATTTTTAAAAAAATTAATAACATAAACAAATAAATTATATTTAGTACAATAATAATACTAAAATTTTTAATTTTTTTATTAAAGCAAAAATAATACTAAAAAAAATTCAGATTTAAAAAAAAGATTAAAATGTTAACTTAAAAATATATTTTATAAATTAAATATTATGAAACAAAGTCTATTATTAACTGAGTCTTGTATAAATTAAATAATATAAGAAAAATAATTATACTTAATAACATTAATTTCTTAAACAAATTTAAATTATTTTAATAATTTAAATTAAAACATAAATTTTAAAATAAAATAAAATTTAAATTTAAATTAAAAAAAAAAACCAACTTTAAGTCGGGATGACAAATTCTGGCTTTTCAAAGCTCAAAACTCATATTTTGAGAAATAAAATGTAAAGTAGTGTAATTTGAAAATATTATGGAGAGAGAAGCGGTAAATGGATAAAAAAAACCTTGGGACGTGGTCAAGCCCCTACTAGCCAATAGGGAAATTCGTACCTACAAAATGTGCTATAGACTGTATGATTAGCAATTCAATATTAGGTCGCTTGATGAACCCAAATGGAGCCTGTTCTGCTTTTGCGTAGGCAATTCAACTTGGTCGTACTCCCCTTCCATGCTTCTAGGAAAACCAATTGGTGACTTCAACTACCTTTACTTTTGAATCGTGAGAGAAAAACAAGTAAAAGAACCCCTGCATGTTTGCCTCCGTACCAACAAAGTTCAACTACTGACATTTTAGGTATACAAATACGAAATTTATTTATCAAATCCAGTATTCAAAAGACACTACCTAGGTAGTAAAAAAACCATTTTTTAATGTATTAAAAGCTTTAAAAGTTATTTTCCATGAATATTATAATATTTAATAATTACAAACTCAAGATATTTTTTTTGAATATTTTGTATTTTTAAATCTCTATCAAATATTTGAAGACATTTGTTAGGATTTTGCTGATTTATAATAATTTTACTAGAAACTAGAAAAGAGGGGGGCCATGGGTTGAAGTCGACAGCTGAAACAATTCTTGCTAATAAAATTAACTATCATCACAATGATTGATTTATGATTGACGCTACTTGAGGAAATCCAACTATTTTAAACGCTTCGCGTCACAGCACATGGAGAGGTGACGGTCCCATTTCAAGGCAATCATTTTAGATAGATGAAAATATTTTAGGATGTATATAGTTTAGAGGATGGAAATAGAGATGATGAAAATAAAAAATAAACTTTTGAATTAAAATAGAGTGTAAAATATATGAATTTCACATAAAAATTACAAAATTTCTCTCATACTTCTCTCACCCTAAACCAAACACAACCTTACTTTTTGGGGGCGAAGGAATTGATGAAAAAATAATGACATGACATGGACTTGTTTTTGACACAATCCTTGCGTGTCGAACAAAGACATGAACATGGTTGACAGCTGACACATTCCATACTCGCACAACACAGACATGGTTCATTCCTTGAACTGTTCATGCTTCATAGTTATGACTTATGAAACATGCGAGGCAGAGAAACTCCATTCTCCCTTTCTTTTCACCCACGACAATCAATTCAAGAAATCTATTCCAGTATTGGATCTAGATCCAGCAAGCATGTTATAATTATCAGAAAGAAACAGCATTAGCTGTTAAGCAGGTGTAACCAAAATGCAAGCTAACATGATAAATTTTATTTCATCAGAGGTTAACCTATCCAAAGGTAACCACTTCCATGGGTCCATTTGGAGTTTTAAAGTTCAGACAACCATAAACAGAATCTAGAACATTGTCTTGGAAGATTCAAATTAAATGTCTGATTTTCACACAATAGAGATAAAATTAAACTACCTAATCACAGATTCCTCTAACACAAACCTCCAAGCTCCTTCCTAGGTGAACGTGTGAAAAGCTGGTCTGCTAGCAAGAAGCTAGAGGCAGTTAATGGAACGGAATCAGTCAAATAATGATCACCACTTTGTCTGGTGCTATTGAGGAATGTCGATAGAATTATCCCCAGGAACCAGGTTGTCACTTTGTTTATCTTTTTCTTCTTTGCCTTCAGACCTGAGAAGAAAATTGGGCATAAGTTAACCCAGCACTTACATAACACAACATAAAAATATTAAAGGAACCCAGCTATGCAGCAGCATACACTATTCGTCTGACAAATTGTCCCCTAATACGTGGCCGCTGTTCTGCTAGTTTTTTCCTGCTGTGATATCGAACCTGAAAAATAAATGAAAATTCCAGAATATGGAAACAAGCAACATTCAAGTTTGCAATATATAACATTAGGTGCTTATTAATGATGAGGATCAAATCACTGACTCAAACATGAACATACAAGTCATACAAGGAAAGTAACATTGGAAGAAAATATGTTAATTTTATATAAAGTGAATATAATTTGATAAAATGGCAGAAAATAAAATACCCAGGATGGAGAGTAGATAACTATGCAAATAGATAATGCCAACGGCAACATATTTTTTGCAGAGGAAGGTTTCAAATAAGTAGATTTTATTAACAGCATCATCCAACTTGTTGGGATCTCAATAAACCATCAGTTCACTTATAGAAATTAGGGGAACACAATGAGTGACATAACTACACCTTAATACTCAAATTGACAAAATCCACATGCAACAAAGATCAACAGCGAACATATTATGACAATGTAATTAAAAATAGATTACCTTCTTCTCAAAGCATCTTTCTTTTCTCTTTAGACGAAATTTGGTCAAGGCAGCCTCTCTCAATGCAAGCCGTCCTTCATCTGCCCCATTCCCAAAGCTTTTCCTATCAATGCCACCAATTCCAATGCTCCCAGCAGCCACATTGCCATTTCCATATTTATCATTCTGATTGTCAAGGTGTTGCTTCCATCCTGTCCATTATTGCTCCCATGATCACTCTCCGCTGCATTTCCATCCACACCATAGTTTGCAGCATTACTTTCTGCTGGCCCTCCAAATGCATTTGATGATACACATTGCTGAGTTGAGCTTTTCAGTAAGAGATCATGATCTGATTGGAGATCTACTGCAGCTTTATGGGCAATGTGATTATAATGGTGAAGCTGATAGTAAGTGTGCTCGACTTGGAATCCATGTTCAGAGCCTCCTACTGATTCTTTAATGATTTCTGTATATTCTTCCCGGGCAGTAGTTTTCTTCTGAGATGAACAGATGTTATTCTTCTGCAGAGTTTGGAGTTCACGAGAATTAAACGAGCCAATCCCTCTTCCAGACTCTGGCTTCTTGTCAAAAGTATCAAGTTTGGTGCCAAGATATGTATTAATGGAGGCCATGTCATTGATGTTGTTGCTCCCATTAGATTGTTGATTTGGAGGAGTGCCATTTGAATGAGATGCAAAGTTGTGCATTGTCTCTGTATTTGGTGCAGCTGAGCTATTGTCTAGTGGGGAACAGCTTCCTACATTTCCAGTTTGAGCCTGATAAAAAGTAAAGAAAACATAACATAAGGATTGGCCAAAGATTAAGATTTGGTGATTAACACTATTCTCCAGCTAATGGTACCCAGAATTTGCTTGGCAGGTGCAGAGAAATAACTATGACACACATCAATATAAGGTTAGCAGAACATCACCTGGTTAGCAGAAGCTGTATTATATCTGCAGAATGAAGAAAAAAATTTAAATGTTATCCATGTAGTTCAACGATATTTGCTTCCAATATAAGGTATTTATGCTGGCAAATTTCCTCTTACTTTGAGAATGCTGACTGATCTGAATGTCTCAAGACATTGCATTCTTCACCTGTGAAATTTTTACCATCTCTTACTTCTCCCAGCCTTTCCAAAGTTAGTTCAAGGGATGGATGCTCTTTGGGGCAACAGTTTGCTTTTGATTGTGAAAAACCAGAAAACCCATTTGGAGTGTTCAAGTCTCTGCTTTCAGCGAGTGGACTGTTGCTATCAGTAACATCAATAACATTCATAGCCTGATTTTCCCGTGTCCTGGTTTTATCACCATTGTATTCCAGTTGTCCTTTTTCACAGGCATTGCTCTGTCTTTTAATGATCTGCATATCATCTACATCAGACATCTTATTTGCCCCTTTACCCATCATTGGATTGCAGGACAGTTCCTTGAGTGGATGCTCTAGTCGCATATTCAAAGATATTCCCATGGCCAAGTCCTTACCCATTGCAACATCATCTGGAAAGAAAGTTACTTAGTGGTTTATTAGGGGAAATATCCAAATCAAAGATAGACAAGTCTAAAAAATACATACTATCAAGCCATACCAAGAGGATCAATAAGTTCATGGCACTCTTTTTCTGTCGCATGCACCCATCTACTACTAACTTTTTCAGTCTTTGTTTGCATCACTTGGGCACAAGTGCTATCAGGGGCATCAACCAATTGTTTATGAGGTGAAACCGGATGAGGACTGCCAACTTGAGCTAGACATTTAGTCCATGAACTCTACATAAAATAGGAGCTTAACTATGACTATGGGGTATTTAGATAAATAAATAAGGGGTAAATACAATTAACGAACTGCAAGCAAAAATATTTATTGTTCGTTTGTGTAGGAACAATCACACAAAAAAGTGAACAATTAAGTAAACATATGGTTAACTATTTTTTAATAGAAAAATAATTTTCTGAGAGACGAGAGAAAGTACAGAAATGAAGCAACAAGACATCAACCAGACCAGAAAACACAAAAAAGAAAAGAATGCAGCAAGCTACCCACTCTTTGTCCCTAGCAATAGTTACGGCATAACAAAAAAATGAAGCAATAAACATTAGACTAAAATATGTTTTCGATCTCTAATAAATACCCAAATTTTGTGTTTGTTCGTTGTTAAATTTTTTCTTTGGATTGAGTCCCTAATATAATAATAATTTTATTTTTGGTCCTTGCACTTTTTGTTAATCCCTAATAAATTAACGAATTTTGTGTTAGTCTCTTTGCCTTGACAAAAAAAAAATCATTTGTTATTAGTCCCTTTCAAAGGCACTAGTAACAAATGATTTCTATTTATCAGGGAGCAAACACAAAATTCCCTAATTTACCAAAGACTAAAAACAAAAGTTTTGTTTTATCAAGGAACAAAGACAAAAAAATTTAGAGAACAAACACAAAATTCGGATATTTATTAGGGATCACAGACATATTTTAGCCTAAACATTATCATATTACACAAAAAATGTAATGGTAATCAAATATCCTTAGTGATGCATGTGCTCCACTCCAACCAAGGACACCAAAGATTTTTCATAAACTGCCTACTGCCATAAAATTTGGGCTTCCTTGTTTTAACCAAAACCTATATCTCAAACCATCAAAATTTGCTTCAAAGCAAGTAGGACATATCAAATGCTCAAGAGTCCCAAAATGGTTGTTTTGTAGGAAAGTAGATACTTTGCCAAGTTATAGTGCAAAAAGAGTGTCCTACCATTTTTGAACCTGACCTACAAATAATACATACTGGGGAGAAAAAGTGGGGCAGGGCTTACAAATCAGCAATAAATCATAATAAAAACAAACTTCCAAAAAAAAAGAGACTCGATTTACAAGGAATATTGAATTTTCATTTTAATTTGTCATGCAAAAACTCTAGAATCTAGATGATTAGGGGCGACAGAGAAGCTTTAACAAATAATTCCTAGAAAACACACAGAACAAAACCAAAGAACCTCTCCTGTCTCCATCTGAAACAGAAGACCAAAGGGTACAGTTGATAAAAAAACAAAAGGCATTATAATTCACTAGATGAAGACCAAAGGGTACAATTGATAAAAAAAACAAAAGGCATTTTAATTCACTAGATTCTTTATTTCTCAAGTTTTTTCAAGTGAAACTCCCAATTTAAGTGAGAACCATGTAAAGATTTTTTTTAATGGGGGAATTAACCCATTAACCACCCTCCGAACAATGTTATTAACCATTCAGCAGTAAATTGTTCCTAAACTGAAAATAACTGCCAACAATTCCTAAATTATGATTCTTCCTACCTACATATTCTAATTTCTACAATATATATGATTAAAAAAATTGTGTAGTATGAATTACAAAATAAATGCATCATACTATCCTCAGTTCCACTAAAAACAAGAGCATCAGTAATTGGATACAGGACAATGGAATGATGATTAAACTATGGATGACAAGATAGTTCAGTGACACTTGTTGGCTTGTTGCAGTAAGTAATTGGCACATGCAACCCTTTGCCAAGTGAAACCTATGTAGGTTAACCTGATCAATAAAAGACATCCACTATTCTTCTCTTCTTTATTGATCACTAATAACTACCCTAAATGACAACTCAGACTCTAAAAATCCATTTCTTATTGTCAGCTACCCCAGTCCTCCTTCCTTTTCCTGCATAATGTTTATTGGTCTATCCCAGTACCTAGCCCCGTTTTCAAGACCCATGTGACTTGTCTAGAAATTTAAAACCCCTATTTTCTGGCCGCTTAAAATTACCATATCAAATTGCTCAAGTGAAGCTAGTCAGTATCGAAGATTACATGTTATTACTGAGCCATTAGAAAATAATTGATCAATCAACAAAAAAAAAATGATGAATTTGTGTTCTCCAGAGCTGAACTCCTGCATGTGTTGAGTTTTAAATAGTAGTAATTCCATATTATAAGGAAATTTAAAAACAGAAAACAGTGACAACACATGGATTTAGAAACTAATTTTAATGAGAAAAAAATGATAGCGACACAGCATATTGTGGTAACCTTTCCCTCAGATGAGGTAATATTACTTAAGGGTGATTCAATTAAGAGAACATATATATTTTATGAGAATCGTTCAATACCTGAGTGCCACTTCCATCTCGAACGCTCAAGTCTCTGCTTCCATAGTCATTCTCATCACTGCTGTCACTAATGTTTTCACATGCATCATTACTTCTTGACTTTGCAAATTTTCTGGTGTGGGTCGCACTTTCACTCCCACTACCACTAGACTGAGGAAGTGTGTTAATCCAAGTTCAGGAATGACATTGAATAATTGATTATTGAAGAATGGATTTAATGTTTAAGTTGAAGAATGACAAGATCCATAGGATAGAATATCATGCTACAGAAACTATATAAACTACTTCAATCCATTATAGCATCTTTAAGACACAGATCTCTAAGTAAAAGAAACTTCAAATTTGATTGTAATGAGGTAATGCATTAATTATCTTTTGCAAACTCCTTCACTGATCCTTATATCAGTTAAGCAGTGATATTGAATATTGAAGAATGAACTGGATAGTTGGATATTTAAGTTGATCAAATATAAGATCCACAAGATAAACTGTGACGTTGTAGAAACTAGATGAGTTGCTGCTGCTTGAGTTGATGGCTCTAAATTTGTGAAGATAGGTGAAAAGCTGTTTGAGTTGCTTTATTCCCTTGTAGAGGAGATTGGAGAACACGATGTTGTTCAGGTTATCACAGATAATGGAAGCAATTATGTTTAAGCTGGTAGGATGTTGGAAGAGAAAAGACCAACAAAGACAATTCATAGGAGAGTTAGTCTTGTTGGGTTTATCTATAGTCACTCTAGTACCTTGAGTTTATTGAGACATTTCACAAACAAGAGAGAATTGGTAAGACATACGATTACAAGATTTTGGAGGTTAATAAAGGGCTGTATGCTTGCATCAAGAGGTTGGTGCCAACTGCCAAGTAAAGAAGTGCAACAAAAAATTCTGATTGAGTTGCCAATTTATCAGAGTGCTGGTAATATGTTAGTTGATGAATAGGCAAGAGCAAATAGGAATACTACAGCTCCTGGTGAGAAACTATGAAAATGACTCATAATTTATGTGTTTAGAGTTTTAATGTTTAAATTTTAAGTAAATCCTTTGGTTTTGTAGCTCAATGGTGGAAAATGTATGGCCAAGAAACTCTAAACTTGCAGAAGCTAGCTGTCAAGATTTTGAGCTTGACATGTAGCACATCGGGATGTGAACACAATTGGAATGTTTTTGAGCAAGTAAAGATTATAATTCAGGACTTATTTAATAACTATTTTTGCTGTATGAAGAAGCTAATCAACCCTTTGCTTTTTGATAACACATATTCATACAAAAAAGAGAAATAGGCTGGACCATAAAAAAATGCATGATTTAGTTTTACATTAAGTGTAACCAACAGCTTGCTCAAAGATATAATATTAGGGATGAAATTGACCTTATTACACTCAATGAGATTGATGAGTGCAATGAGTGGTTAGTGGGACAAGTGGATGATGATAATGACTTGGTTCATGCTGATGACCCACACTTAATTAAAATGTATACAGGGAGGAAAACTAGCAGCAAAAAAAGAAAGCAGCCATCAAGTGGTGGTATTATTATTGGAGCTGCCCAAGCTTCCAATAAAGGTCCAGCTGCAAGTTCAATCTCAAGAGGAAAAGGGAAAGCCCATGAGGTTCAATGAACAAACAGAATTTGAGAGCCGAGTCTGAGGCAATTGAAGAATCTGGAGAAGAGGAGGAGGGATATGCTCCATTGGATATGAATGAAATTGATTATGATGGAATTGAGGAAGAGCCAGAGGATTAGAAATTTAGGACATTTATATTTTGGTTTACGTTGAATTATGTTTTCTGTTTATCATTTTGTTATTATATCAGAATTCAGAAATATTGAACTAGGTGTTTTATTAGAATCTTGCTGTTTTTGACTATGAAGTTTGATAATTTTATTTGCTGTTATATTATCTACTGTTTTTAGTATTTATATGCTGTTATATTTGCTGCCTTTAAATGTTTTTTATTTATATTTACTGATATCTACTGATTCTTTTTGTATTTACTGTCATCTACTGTTTTTTGGTATTTATATGTGTGTGTGTGTATTTTTTTTTTATATGACAGCCATGCCATCCGCCATATGTTTTATGGCGGATTTTGGGCTCTCTGCCATACGCCATTAACAACACTGCTGGCCAATAGTGGCTACATCCAGTGCCAAAGCAGAATACTGCACAATGGCAACAACTGCATGTGATATTACATGGCTTAGGTAACTTCTCCAACAATTAAAATTTGGAGACACTCCAGACACCAGGCTCATATGTGGCAATCAAGTTGTTCTCCACATCACATCCAATTCAGTCTTCCAGGAACAAACCAACCACATTGAGATAGACTGTGATTATGCAAGGGAGAAGGTGCACTCAGGGGAAATCACCACTGACTTTGTTAGCTCCAAAGACCAACTGGCAGACATGTTCACTAAATCCTTCAAGGTCTCTCATGTTGACTACATTTGTAACAAGCTGGGTTAATATGACATATATGCTCCAACTTGAGGGATATTGTAAATATATGATTTGAGTGTATGTAAATAGGGGAATATGGAAAGATGTATAGCTAGTAATTAGGGATTTTTATTCTTTCATTGTATCCTTAATTATATGGCATCCTTATTAAAAATAAAGCATCCTGACATGTGGAATTACACACATCTTACAATGGTCATAACCCTTTTCATAAAACATTCACATGATGAGAAATTTACACTCTTGCTCTATGTGGATGATATGATCATTGCAAATAATGATTAGACTGAAAAGAAGGTTACGAGGGAGAAGTTGGGAACCTAGTTTGAAATGAAGGAATTGGGAAAGCTTAAGTATTTTCTTAGGATTGTTGCCTATTCCAAACAAGGTATCTTTATCCCAATGATTAGTGTTTGTATTCAAAACACACAGAAATATAACATTCTTTTACTTTTAAAGTGGAAGAAATGAAGTAATTCACTAGATCAAGACCAAAGGGTACAGTTGATAAAAAAAAAATTTATAAATCACTAGATTCTTTATTTCTCAAGTTTTTCAAGTGAAACTCCCAATTTAAGTGAGAACCATGTAAAGATTTTTTTTTAATGGGGGAATTAACCCATTAACCACCCTCCAAACAATGTTATTAACCATTCAGCAGTAAATTGTTCCTAAACTGAAAATAACTGCCAAGAATTCCTAAATTGTGATTCTTCCTACCTTAATATTCTAATTTCTAGAATATATGATTAAAAAAATTTGTGTAGTATGAATTACAAAATAAATAATAGCATGCATCATACTATCCTCAATTACACTAACAACAAGACCATCAATGATTGTATACAGGGCAATGGAATGATGATTAAACTATGGATGACAAGATAGTTCAGTGACACTTGTTGGCTTGTTGCAGTAAGTAATTGGCACATGCAACCCTTTGCCAAGTGAAACCTATGTAGGTTAACCTGATCAATAAAAGACATCCACTATTCTTCTCTTCTTTATTGATCACTAATAACTACCCTAAATGACAACTCAGACTCTAAAAATCCATTTCTTATTGTCAGCTACCCCAGTCCTCAAAGTCTTCCTTTTCCTGCATAATGTTTATTGGTCTATCCCAGTACCTAGCCCCGTTTTCAAGACCCATGTGACTTGTCTAGAAATTTAAAACCCCTATATTCTGGCCGCTTAAAATTACCATATCAAATTGCTCAAGTGAAGCTAGTCAGTATCGAAGATTACATGTTATTACTGAGCCATTAGAAAATAATTGATCCATCAATAAAAAAAAATGATGAATTTGTGTTCTCCAGAGCTGAACTCCTGCATGTGTTGAGTTTTAAATAGTAGTAATTCCATATTATAAGGAAATTTAAAAACAGCAAACAGTGACAACACATGGATTTAGAAACTAATTTTCATGAGAAAAAAATGATAGCGACACAGCATATTGTGGTAACCTTTCCCTAAGATGAGGTAATATTACTTAAGGGTGATTCAATTAAGAGAACATATATATTTTATGAGAATCGTTCAATACCTGAGTGCCACTTCCATCTCGAACGCTCAAGTCTCTGCTTCCATAGTCATTCTCATCACTGCTGTCACTATTGTTTTCACATGCATCATTACTTCTTGACTTTGCAAATTTTCTGGTGTGGGTCGCACTTTCACTCCCACTACCACTAGACTGAGGAAGTGTGTTAATCCAAGTTCAGGAATGACATTGAATAATTGATTATTGAAGAATGGATTTAATGTTTAAGTTGAAGAATGACAAGATCCATAGGATAGAATATCATGCTACAAAAACTATATAAACTACTTCAATCCACTATTGCATCTTTAAGGCATAGATCTCTACGTAAAAGAAACGTCAAATTTGATTGTAATGAGGTAATGCAGTAATTATCTTTTGCAAATTCCTTCATTGATCCTTATATCAGTTAAGCAGTGATATTGAATGTTGAAGAATGAAGTGGATTGGATATTTAAGTTGATCAAATATAAGATCCACAAGATAATCTGTGATGTTGTAGAAACTAGATGGGTTGCTGCTGCTAAGTATTGTAGTAAAGAATACTGTCTAGGTATAAGTTGTTTCCGTTTTCCTCAGGACAGATTTATTGCTTAATTTCCTTTTATTAGGACAGATTTTCTTACCGTAATATAGCTATATTCTAGCGAGTAATTATCAATACAAGTTTATATAATGTTCTGGCAGTCCCTCACTAGCTGTACTTATTATAGATATTTACCATATTTTCAGTCTTATTTTAGGAAAGTAATTATGCTGTTTGGTCTAATGTAATACCTCGTATGGTTTCAAAGCATCAAAGTGATAGTATTCAGAAGTTATTCTGTTGTAACACGAGCAACATGTGCTTAGAACATCTACAATGCATAATTCTTACAATACCACAGATTTAAAAACTTTACACAAATTTATTTCAATGCTAAACTTGTTAGAGTGAGTGCTTAACTTGAACTACATTAAATTTTACAATTGAAAAATGATTTTTTAATTGGTAAGAATGAATTAGGCAATGGTTGCTTACGTAAGCGACACACTCAAGCAACACACTGCCAAGTCATCTGCTCCAATGATAAAAATTTGTTAAGCAACATTTTTTAATTTTAAGCAACTCATGAAGCACTCGCATTGGAGATGCTCTTAATGTGTTTATTTCTTCTTTCCTTTTTTTATACAGATTTAATTTGATTTATTCCTTATTAGGATTGTTAAATTGAGCTTGATTTGATGCCAATAATTCTGGCGTAGGATTTTATGAATAGGAATAGGCCCTTAATGTACACTGAAAATCAAGAAATGATATTTCAGTGATTTTCCTCGTATTTCAAGTTATTTCTTTATGTTAGTACAACTGTAATTCATGAATTAATATTCAGAAATTATTCTTTCAAGTGGGTATTAGCTCCTATGGGAGTCTCTTTTCCTCTGACATCAGCCATCATCTGTAACCAATCTCATGTATCCAATCTTCACAGTAGGTGATTGTCCCTTGTGTGCCCAGTCTTCATAACTGGGAACTTTTTCTGTTCAACACGTATAAAGCCTAGTTTCTCAAGCAACCAAATCATAATAGCATTCACATTTATTTGTATTCATTGTAAATATATATTATACATCCAGAGCAGTGTGTGATCTTGTTAAGACACACAATGCAGAAATTCTATATGGTATCAATGATTTAAGGTTTCTACTCCTCTTTTTCTCTTTTCTTTTCAGCCTTTGGGAGTGTTATTCTTCATGGGTGCACAATACCCGCTGCCGCTGCCAGCCACCGCTGTGATCTCTGATCTCTGGTGCGACCACACCACTGGCTTTGCCTCTCTCTGATGATCCCACCACCGCTCTTCCTTTTCCAGCACATTTTTCGGTAGTTTTTCCTATCAGCGCCACTAAAAGACCCGGGAAGATATCACACACTTGTTGGTACTCCTTTTTCTCTTTTCTTTTCAACCTTTGGGAGTGTTATTCTTCATTGGTGCACAATACCCGCTGCCGCTGCCAGCCACCGCTGTGATCTCTGATCTCTGGTGCGCCCACACCACTGGCTTTGCCTCTCTCTGATGACCCCACCACCGCTCTTCCTTTTCCAGCACATTTTTCGGTAGTTTTTCCTATCAGCGCCACTAAAAGACCCGGGAAGATATGACACACTTGTTGGCAGACTCAATTACCTCGATTTCACCAGACCAGACATCCCCTTTGCAGGTAAGTCAATTCCTCAATGCCTCTTGTAATAGCCATTGGGATGCTGCATGGCATCATCAGATATATCAAGAATGCACCAGGTCGAGGACTCCGATATGAAGACAAAGGCAGTGCCAAAATTGGTTGTTAAGATCACCATCAGACGGGGGCATAGTTATTAGTATCGTATGAATCGTACGATTTGTATCCCGATTCAAAACAAAAATCATGTCCAGCGATACAAATCGTAGCTTGACTCATTTTTAAGCTTGAATCATTCTCCGTATCGCATGATTCGCTTCTGTATCGGATGATTCGTGATTCCGGAGCTGTCTCACGATCCAAAAAGAGGGTTGCAATAACAATTTGGGTTTGCGGGATCTGACTTTGGAGAAAGCATTTCAGATCACTTTTTCTGCAAAATAATTTTCAGGAAAAAGAGGAAATCGGCCGCTTTCAGTTTCGCATGTGCCCAAACTAAATTTTCAATACTGAATTTAAGTTTTCAATTTTCAATTGCCTATTTTTTTATTTGAAGGAGAGGCTCTGTTATTAACTTATTAAGCTTTCAACCAATTTCATCGTGAAGAGAAGTGCAGCTGTGCAAGTCACTTGCTGCTTGAATGCTTATGCTTTTTATAATTTTTAATTTCCTTTTGTCTTCTTGTGGTGGTTACTTTTTCTTGTGGACGTCCCATGAGTCTATTTCTTGTAACTTATAATTTCCTCTCTCTTTGTCTCTTTTTGTCAGCTTTATGGCTTCTACTCTTTTAATTTCTCATCTCTCATTTGTTACTTTCATTCTCAGTTTTTTGAGGTACAAGACATATTTCTTCTTATTGGTTTTACTTTAGAAGGGGTTGAACACTTTGGGCTTGTTCTTTTGATTTATGACTTGAATATATGATATATTAGGTTTTATTTTTTTTCCGAGTCACTCATTTTTACCTAAAAATGTCATATATTTTATTGATCATGTATCTTACGATTCATAATATGATTCGATTCACGATTCGTAATATAGCTTTTCTGATTCACAATTCGAATCTTTCAATTCGATAACCATGGACGGGAGATCTACCTCTGGTTATTGTGTTTTGCTTTGAGGGAATTTGATCTCATGGAGAAACAAGAAGCAAAATATAGTTGCTAGATTCAGCATCAAAGCTTAACATTGTGCCATGGTAGCAGCTACATGCGAAATTACAAGACTTAGGCACTCAGGACACTAAGCTTATTTGTGACAATCAAACCGCTCTTCACATTGCATCTAATATGGTCTTCCATGAACAAACTAAACACACATAGATAGATTGTCACTTTGCAAGAGTAAAGGTGTTGTCAGGGGAAATCATGACTGACTTTGTTGGTTCCAATGAACAATAGGCTGATACTTTTACTAGGTCTCTTGAAGGACCTCGGATTGAAACTATATGTAACAAGCTTGGTGCATACAATATACATGCTCTAGCTTGAAGGAGTGTTAGAATTAGTGGTAGAATCCCTAATTAATACCTTATTAGCCTTAGAATCAGCATTCACATTTTTTTGTTATTTATTGTAAATATATTATATATACAAAGATGTGTGTGATCTTGTTAAGACACACGATTCGGAAATTCTATAATCACATTTATTGATGATTTTTCCTGTTGTATTTGGGTTTTCTTAATGAAAGAACATTTTGATGTCTTCTCTATCTTTCAAGGTTTCTTGCGTGAAATTCAAAATCAGCTTGGGTCTAACATTTAACAAATTGATAATGCTCGCAAATATTTGTCTTCTCAGTTTCAGTCATTTCTAACAGCAGGCGATGTCATGTGCCCACACAAAACAGAATGGTGTTGCCGAACGGAAAAATTGTCACCTAGTTGAAACAACTCATACCTTATTATTGCACTATAAAGCCCCTCTCCGTTTTTGGAGAGATGCACTTCTCGTACCTTTTTCTTTTTCACAATTATTCCCGCCTCCATAAAGGAAATCGTTGTTTTTGTCCACAACTTCAACAGTATTTGGTCTTTACTGATGTGACTTTCTTTGCATCTTATACCTTCTTTACTACTTCCACAATTGAAGAAGCTACTTTGACTATCCCACCCATTGTTCAAACCCCACTGGTACCTGCTACACCACCCCCACTATTCACCTCTCATTAACAACCACAACGACCTCTAGTGGTCTCTTTTATTTCTTCATTGGGTTTTGTGTGTAACACCCTTGGTTGTTGATGTCTCGACGGCTCACTCTACAACATTTCACACAATGACACTTCACTCAACTCCTCTTTGGTCATAACCTTCAATAGGTAGTCCTTTCCAAGACCTCGACAATCTACTTCAATTGCTTCCAAGATTAATAACTGTCCCCATAAACAACATGAGACTTTTTAGCATGCTTTGGCCTCACTCACACGCTTTCTGAAAAACTTCCCAGAAGGTCACCTATCCCATAATTGCTCCAAGTCAAACACGCTTAACTGTGAAGTTCCTAAGTAAATAAGACTAAGTTAGTGATCAAGATTCTCTTCCATTTTTTATTTAGTCTTATTTAATATTGCATTTATTTCCAAGTTTATGAATTATTTAATCCCTTAAGTGGTGGAGAGAATATTTTACTTGAGGATTGGAGTTGTTTTTATAAGTTTGGAGCATTGATGCTTATAAGAGTGTGGACAAAGATTAAAAGCGCATAGACCACTATTTTTGTTGCTAAATATCATGATGTTCTTCAACTCTAGACCACTTATTTTCTGCATCATCTTCCCTACTGCAGATTATTCTGGTAATCTTGTAGCCTTTGTGTCTCAATCCTCTCTTGGACCCTAGATCCTTGACTCTAGTGTCTCCGATCATGTGACTAGTGATCAATTTCTTGTCTCCCTTGTTTGTCTTTTTTGGATTCGCTTTCATCTTTCAGTCTTGCATACGGCACTCGGGTACAAGTTAGAGGCATCAAACAAGCTCAACCCCTTCCCAACCTTTTCCTCAATTATGTTTTATATGTTCCTAGTTATCCCTTTGATTAATTTTCATTAGCAAACTTACCCATACACTTGATTATTTAGTCATGTTTGCTAATAATTTTGTTCTCGTTCAGGATCAACGTACGAGATGAACGCTTGGAACAGGACATGAGTCTCAAGGATCATATCAACTATTGTTGTTAGTGACCTGTGTCTCAACTTCCTCCCCAACTCTTGCTCACAAGCACCTCCACCAGTGATATCATCTCATGATCCTCCAACATCATCTCTTACTCCAAACACTCTCCCGCCAATGTCGCTTGCACCAGAACTTCCCATTGCCCTTCGCAAAGGTATTTAGTCCTCTTGCAAACCTAATCCTTTTTTATGCTTATGTTCTAAATTATGATCGATTATCTCCCTCTTATCTCTTCTTTGGATTCTATGTCTATCTTAAGTCTACTGGTGACATCATGACTGATTCCAACTGGAAACAAACGATGTCGAAGATACTTGAAAGCTTGTTTCCTTACCCCTGGTAAGACTCCAATTAGTTGTTGGTGGGTTTATATAGTGAAAATTGGCCCAAATGGAAACCCTGATCATTATAAGGCTCGCCTTGTCGCTAATGGCTACACTCATACTTCTAGCGTTGACTATAGGCAAAAATCTTCTTTGTTCATTTTTTCCTTACCATGCTTGTCATCTATCATTGGCCTATTCATCAATTGGACATTAAAAATGCCTTATTACTTGGTGAGCAACAAGAAGAGGTTTATATAAAGCAACCACCAAGCTTTACAGTTTCCGGAGATTCTCGCCTTGTATGTCGGCTTTGTCGATCCCTCTATGGCTTGAAGCAATCAACTCTGCCTTGCTCCAGTTTGACATGACTTGCTATGAAGATGATCACTCAATGTTTTATCGTCACTCTGTCTAGCCTATGCATTTACCTCATTGTCTACATTGATGATATTGTCATCACTAGCGACGATTCAGCTAAGATCCACAATCAGTTTCAGACGAAAGACCTAGGTTCGCTAAAATATCCCTTAGGCATTGAGATTGTCCAATCCTTATCTGACATTGTTGTTTCCCAATGAAAGTATGCTTTGAACATCCTAACTGAGACAAGTATGCTTGATTGTCGCCCTAACAACACTCCAATGGATTCTACTGCCAAGCTTCTTCTGGGTCAAGGAGGCCACTAGAAGACACAAGTGTGGAAACGTTAAAAGTTGCTTTAAGTGTACAACGGAAGTCAAAGAAGAGCTTCTGAATCTTGCTTTAGAGAAAGAAAAGAGAGAAAATTCTGAGATGCCAAATGTGGCCTATGATCTCTCATCTGATGATGAAATTCAAATTCCTGCAGCAGCTAGCAATGTTAAAGGCAAAAAGAATGTTGCTAAAAAAGGGCCCATGGATATGTTTTGTAGAAATCCACCATCTGAAATATCGAAGAGACAGAAGGACAAACTAAGGCAAGCTAACATTAAAGAGTTATGTGACAAAACTTTGAAGGCAGATGTTCATCAGTACATTGCTCGTTTTTGGTATCAAGCTGGCTTATCGTTCAACCTTGTTAAACTGAATAGCTTTCAGGATATGATTGATGCCATTGCTGCCTACGGCCCAAATCTGCCAGCTCCTAGTTATCATGATAGTAGATTTCCACTGCTCAACAAGGAGATGGAACTCACTGAAAATTTGTTGAAGGATCATAAGTCGCAGTGGGGCAGACACGGCTGTTCTATTGTCAGATGCATGGACTGACTGGAAGCAACGAAGCATTATTAATATTCTGGTGAATTCTCCTGCAGGGACAATGTTTGTGAAGTCCATTGATGGCTCTAAATTTGTGAAGACAGGTGAAAAGCTGTTTGAGTTGCTTTATTCCCTTGTAGAGGAGATTGGAGAACACGATGTTGTTCAGGTTATCACGGATAATGGAAGCAATTGTTTAAGCTGGTAGGATGTTGGAAGAGAAAAGACCAATAAAGACAATTCATAGGGGAGTCAGTCTTGTTGAGTTTATCTATAGTCACTCTAGTACCTTGAGTTTATTGAGACATTTCACAAACAAGAGGGAATTGGTAAGACATACGATTACAAGATTTTGGAGGTTAATAATTAGCTGTATGCTTGCATCAAGAGGTTGGTGCCAACTGCCAAGTAAAGAAGTGCAACAAAAAATTCTGATTGAGTTGCCAATTTATAAGAGAGCTGGTAATATGTTTGGTGATGAATAGGCAAGAGCAAATAGGAATACTACAGCTCCTGGTGAGAAACTATGAAAACAACTCCTAATTTATGTGTTCAGAGTTTTAATGTTTAAATTTTATGTCAATCCTTTGGTTTTGTAGCTCAATGGTGGAAAATGTATGGCCATGCAACTCCAAACTTACAGAAGCTAGCTGTCACGATTTTGAGCTAGACATGTAGTGCATCGGGATGTTAACACAACTGGATTGTTTTTGAGCAAGTAAGGATTATAATTCAGGACTTATTTAATAACAATTTTTGCTGTACGAAGAAGCTAAGCAACCCTTTGCTTGTTGATAACGCAGATTCATACAAAAAAGAGAAATAGGCTGGACCATAAAAAATGCATGATTTAGTTTACATTGAAGTATAACCAACAGCTTGCTCACAGATATAATATTAGGGATGAAATTGACCCTATTACACTCAATGACAATGATGAGTGCAATGAGTGGTTAGTGGGACAAGTGGATGATGATAATGACTTGGTTCATGCTGATGACCCACACTTAATTGAAATGTATACAAGGAGGAAAACTAGCAGCAAAAAAAGAAAGCAGCCATCAAGTGGTGGTATTATTAGTGGAGCTGCCCAAGCTTCCAAGAAAGGTCCAGCTGCAACTTCAGCCTCAAGAGGAAAAGGGAAAGCCCATGAGGTTCAATGAACAAACAGAATTTGAGAGCCAAGTCAGAGGCAATTGAAGAATCTGGAGAAGAGGAGGAGGGATATGCTCCATTGGATATGAATGAAATTGATTATGATGGAACTGAGTAAGAACCAGAGGATTAGAAATTTAGGACATCTATATTTTGGTTTACGTTGAATTATGTTTTCTGTTTATCATTTTGCTATTATATCAGAATTCAGAAATATTGAATTAGGTGTTTTATTAGAATCTTGCTGTTTTTTACTATGATGTTCTGAACTAGGTTGTTATTATATGAAGTAGGGCAGTTTGATCATTTTATTTGCTGTTATATTATCTACTGTTTTTAGTATTTATATGCTGTTATATTTGCAGCCTTTAATGTTTTTTATTTATATTTACTGATATCTACTGATTCTTTTTGTATTTACTGTCATCTACTGTTTTTTGGTATTTATATGTGTGTGTGTGTGTGTATATATATATTTTTTTATGACAGCCATGCCATCCGCCATATGTTTTATGGCGGATTTTGGGCTCTCTGCCATACGCCATTAACAACACTGCTGGCCAATAGTGGCTACATCTAGTGCCAAAGCTGAATACTGCACTATGGCAACAACTGCATGTGATATTACATGGCTTAGGTAACTTCTCCAACAATTAAAATTTGGAGACACTCCAGACACCAAGCTCATATGTGGCAATCAAGTTGTTCTCCACATCGCATCCAATTCAGTCTTCCAGGAACAAACCAACCACATTGAGATAGACTGCGATTATGCAAGGGAGAAGGTGCACTCAGGGGAAATCACCACTGACTTTGTTAGCTCCAAAGACCAACTGGCAGACATGTTTACTAAATCCTTCAAGGTCTCTCATGTTGACTACATTTGTAACAAGCTGGGTTAATATGACATATATGCTCTAACTTGAGGGATATTGTAAAGATATGATTTGAGTGTACGTAAATAGGGGAACATGGAAAGATGTGTAGCTAGTAAATAGGGATTTTTATTCTTTCATTGTATCCTTAATTATATGACATCCTTATTAAAAATAAAGCATCCTGACATGTGGAATTACACACATCTTACAATGGTCATAACCCTTTTCATAAAACATTCACATGATGAGAAATTTACACTCCTGCTCTATGTGGATGATATGATCATTGCAAGTAATGATTAGACTAAAAAGAAGGTTACAAGGGAGAAGTTGGGAACCTAGTTTGAAATGAAGGAATTGAGAAAGCTTAAGTATTTTCTTAGGATTGTTGCCTATTCCAAACAAGGTATCTTTATCCCAATGATTAGTGTTTGTATTCAAAACACACAGAAATATAACATTCTTTTACTTTTCAAGTGGAAGAAATGAAGTAATTCAGTTTGATAAAAACAACACTGTAACTTGTTTCAGTACATGCCTGAGACAAAATGTAAATCAACTCACACTGTGGCATCTTCTCCAAACGTGCTGCCAGAGGTTTTTAAGTTCATTCCTCCGAATTGGTTTCACTAAAAAATCAACTGCGCCTTTTGACAAACACTTAAAGACTATACCCATAGAATCATGAGATGACATCACTGCATGCATTTGAACATGTGCAATAAACAAAACACCACATGAGCAATAGTCATTGAAAATATATACTTAAATTTAGTAAAAAGTATAACTTTGGTACGCCACTTACTAATCACAGGAATATTCTTCAGAGTTTTGTGGCTCATGATCTTGCACAAAAGACCTATTCCAGACAAAATAGGCATAGCTACCTCTGTTAGGACAAGATCAATGCCATTTTCTGGATCTTCCAGGACTTTCCACGCTTGAAGACCATTGGAAACAGCAGTGACTGTAAAACCATAGATAAAGAAAATAGATTTTAAGAATTATGGCATTCATTGTTTAAGCAGCTATTTGCTAGAGAGGAAATTCAGTTTACATCAAAGTAAAATAATATAAAGATGCAATTAAATTCACCCTCAGGCCCAAGTTTGACTATTTATTCACAGATTTGTATGCAAAAAGATTGTAATTAACATCTGTACTGGAAATTAGGAAGTATTATCCACGCATTTCAGCTTAACATTTGCCATTAACACAAGATTATTCCCTCTATGTACAAGTTATCTTTCATGTTTCAATATAAAACACACAAGAATATCTCTCTCAAATAACTTCAGAACAGAGTAAAATACATGAACTGAAAGGTTGTATATACGGGGACCTCCCTAGAGGATACAAAGCTAAGAATCATTCAACAGTAAAAATAAAGCAAGACTGTATAATAATGCATAAAACATAGAGCCCATCAAAAAGTTGAAACTTACTTCATATCAAAAAGTTGATTTCTTTTTTATCTAGGCAAACTCAATCTAAAATCAATTCAAAAACTAATTAATACTTACTGGTTGAAAGTCCAGCCTCAAATCTGTAAAAGAAAGCTGCATGGTAAGATTTTTTCTACTAAGAAAAATATACCAAATTGGTACAAAAAACAAAATCTTGTTTGTATTACTTTTGTTTTTCAGGGGGAGACACATAGTAAGCCTTAAAAGGAGTTGGGGGGAAAGGGTTTAATGGATGATAAGGGGCTTAGGTATTATCAAGTGCCTAACTCCCACATCGAGTAGTATGGGATGTTTGGTGGAGTATTTAAGTGTTTGGTTCTCCCCCCTAAACAGCTAGCTTTTAAGGGAGGATTCCCCAAGCTTGGGTGCTTATTAATTGGTATCAGAGCTAGTTGTCGGTGTCTCAGAAAAGACTACCTACGGAGGGACTAACTAGAAAGGTTGAATGAAGCATCCCAGAGTGGGAGCCAGAGACATCGACTCTTAGGGGTGATAAGGGCTTGGGTAGCCATTGCAATAAATTCATAGCATAAGATTAATCTCAAATGACTTTGAATCTTGTTATGCATGAATGAAATAGTGCAATTTCATATCATTGATATGAATCGCATGATTCAACTTCATTACTTTTTCTTCTTTTTACTTTTCTTTCCTAATTCTCATGAAAGTAATTGAAGAGTTATATAAGCTTAAATTGTTAAATGAAAAGGAATTAAAGGAGCACACCCAAACTTATGCTATTTGATTATTCTACTACTTTATTTGTCACTCACTCATTAAATGCATTGACTCTATTTGGTTGTTTCATTGCTTCGTTTCCATTCTTCCAAAATAGAGGCTTCACAAACTCTAATATAACTAATAATTTTATTTTATGAGACTTATAGTTAAGATGTTTTATCTATTTCTAGTTTAAAATTATTACATGGAACACATCATTTGTATGATACGTTTGGAGTTATTTTTCCTTGCTTCTTAATCTTACAATTCGATACAAATTATAATTAATGAATAAAAAATTAGCTTAGCAATTCACAGCTTGAATCTCAATTTGTTAACCTTGGTGCTAAGGCATGATTTACCACAAAGACAACATTAATACCTTCATAACTACAATTCCGTAACAGAGCACGCACAACATGGCGTGTCGAATCATCATCTTCCACCAGCAAAACTTTTATTGATCTTACAGGGAGAAATCTCTCCCAGCATACGACTGGCCCTTGAGGAGGCTGTTGTGAAATTTGCAAGCTCCCATGGATTTGAATCAGGCCCCTCAACCCATTGTTTCCATCTTCAGCCACCTTATTAAATCTTGTGTCATCTTCAGTTGATGATCCAGAGCCTACCCCTTCATTAACTACTCCATTATTGAGACTCTTTTTGTTAAAAAACATATGATTTTGTTCTGCCAAACCTTTTTCCCCTTTCCCAACATTATTGTTCATCGGATCAGCCTATATCAACCGCACTGAAAAAACATTGTGAGGAATTAACACACAAACGTGATATCCTCCCCAGGTGAATCATGGATTCTCCACATCCCAAGCACTTGAACTATCAATTTCTGCAAACACAAACCTATCGTCAAGTCAGCACTTTTTCCATCATGATTCAGAAAAACCAAACACCCTATACCTGAGGGTACTCCACCCAAGGGGCCGAAACAAATTTACATAACACACACATATCATAGGGAGTAAAATCAGTAATTGCTTATGGTAATTGTTAACAGACTAAACAAAACAAAAATAGACTTGATAATATTTACATAGTAGTAATTTGAAAAAGTTAAGATAGAAAATATAGATCCATACCTCCAAACTCCAGCCCCCCGACAGAAATGAAAAGCTCAAAATCAAAAATTTCATAGCAAATTTAAAGAAATGGAACGACAACCTGTTCCTGCATCAAAGAACCCTCAAAGCCTCTGTCTCAGCACTAGGTATAACTTTCCATACATACCAATATCCTGAGAAATGAATATAATAACTAAGCTCACTTACCATCCTTACAAAAACTGCGGACGGAATCTGATTAGACATGCATACATGAGAAACTCTTCACAAGATTATTTTACATGGAGATATCATCAGACCTCAGAAATTCGAACAGTTAGAGGCTTATATCATAAGGCAAGATAAAACACAAACTCCGAAACTATAATTGAAAATATCATCTTCTTTGTCTTTCTTTCTTTTTTCAGTAATTTTTATCCACCTTATATAACACCAGATGCACTGAAGGACAGTAATTATACATGAAGATATTAGCACAGACTTCAGAAATTAGGGAATGGAACCAAATTCAAACGTAAAACGGTTGATGTCTCGTACAAATATAGCAACGAATCTTCTACTTGTCTAAACCAAACTGAACAAAAATAATTGCAGAAAACACAATCTAAAATCGCGTTTTCAACTGTTTATTTTATTTTATTTTTCAGTTAAATAAAACCACAGCAAGAGCCAATTAGAAAATTAAAAAAAAAAAAGAAAAAAGAAAAAAACAGAATCATAGAACTATGAAACAAACCTTCAGAGCTTCACTGACAGGAACCAAACCTCCATTTGCAAGCTCGATGCAGCAATTTGGAAAAAACAATCCAAAAAATAAAATTCAAAAACCACAAAGTCAGAGCTCCAATCTCGTTTCGAAAATAGAGAGAGCAACAACAACAAAAACTACAACAGAAAAAAAAATCAAAATCGAAGAGGAAAAAAAAATCAGAAACAAGGTTCTAACATTTCTCTCGCACAAGCTTTTTTTTTTTTTCCTCTCCTAATCCGTTTTTCTTTTCTTTTCTTTTGTTATTCCGCCGAAAACAATTTTTTTCTAATGAAAAAAACACTTGACTGGCAGAAATAGCGAAGCGAAAGGAGAGAGTGGGAGAGAAGATATTATTGTGGAGATGCTGACGTGTATAAAACGAAGGCGTGAATGGCTCGGTGCTCCACGTGGAACGCTGGGCCCACGTGATGTGGCGCGTTCGAGACGCGTTGATTTGCAGACGTGGACAAAATCAAATGCTGCGAGGTTATGTACACCCTTTCGAATCCAATACGATCTTCCAGATCTGGATCCCACCACGTGGCTCACTCATCTCTCGTATAAAGGTTCTCCCTTCAAACCCACAAGCCCCCAAAACGCCCTCGTTTTGGTACATTCATGCACCACCCTAAGCAAGTGCCTTGACAGTTGACACACTCACTTGCCTCTACTTTTTTCTTCTTCTTTTCCCAATCTTTTTTTTTTATATATATATCCAATTATCCATTCAGTATATGATTAGGTTTCAATTTTTTTTTTCTATTATAGGTTAGAGATGACCGTGTCTACTAACTCACTAAGTTAAAGATGATTTTATTAGTTGTATTTATTTAATATTGATTCAAGAAAAAATTTACACAAAAAAATAAATAAATTATTTTATTCTTTCACATATAAATATTAATACAATCTTACACTATTGTATGATTCTTATCAATTAGGTTTCAATTCTTTAAACGTTCATGATAAAGTTAATGATAATAGAAAATATACTTACATTAGGAAACTTTGGTCCTTGTTGTGTTGGTGATGAAGATCTGAAACTATAGTGCTGCTTGTAATGTAGGTTATTTTATTTGTGCGCGTGAACTTGAGCAAGTTTTTATGTGTTATTAATATTATTAAGCGTTAGTGAGTGATTGTAAGAGATGAGAAAAATGACAGAGGGGTGATGTTACAACTTACAATACTTTTACATTAGAGGAGGAGAATGAGAAGTACATATATCTTTATTTATTCAGATGGTCCTGTGGAATTTATCCTAGCTAGGTTTGAAAGGATGTTGCTTAGATGAAATTCTTCTTTGAGGGAGTGTCTATTACTGTTTTATGTGTCAATTGCTACTTTATGTGTTTATCTTTATTTTCGTTTAATTTACATTGGATTTTAGGTTGATATGAAATATATATATTGGACTTGAGGTCAGGAAGAATGTTCTTTATTTTCGTTTAATTTACATTGGATTTTAGGTTGATATGAAATATATATATTGGACTTGAGGTCAGGAAGAATGTATGGCTGATTTTTTTTTTAGATGTAAGTAAAACCTTCTATTTATTTTGGACAATTTATGCTAGATAATATGTCTATTAATAGTTTAGCGAATTTGCGGAGATTTTTCTCTTTCTTTCTGAAAAATATCATATTGTGTTAGCAGTGTTAATTCATAATTGTTGAGTTGCTAACTAATTGTAATAGTTTTTTCACTTTAAAATCTTGGTTAAGGTAAGAGGAAGTGAATCATAATTAAAAGATAAATCAGTCATCGTGGTTATGCGTGAAGTCAGACAAATCTAATCGATATTTCTAGTGTGGAAGTGCCAATGGCTGAGAAAGTGAGAATCTTTTTTCACAAACAGACATGAAGAGGAACTAGTTGAAAATGGTTGAAATTAAGGAAGAAAAAGGCATATCGTGCTAAATAATTGTTATGCGCTGTCGGAATGTACAGAACTTGCATCTCACTAATGAAGTGGTCCAAGTCAATTTAACGGTCTTTATGGTAATTTCCAAATGCATTTGAAGTTCTGGAAATGATTAATTAGCATGATGGTAAAGATGAGATTTGATTTACCCAATGAATAATTACCCTTTTCTTTTCTTTTTTTTAATTAAAACAAATGAAAAAGGAAAATGTATATTTTAAAAACTGTAATCTAGTTTGGTTACTAATTTTGGAATCTACAAAAGTTAAGGTTGAATGTATGAAAAAAAAATGAGTGGAAAAACAACAAGACTAACAAATTGAGTAGGACCGTTAGCCTTGAGAATTGGGATTCTTTTCTGTCTTAACTTCTTTTTGCTGCTATCTTTTCAATATCATGTGCCTATCAACTTTACTAGAATAGAATATACTATGGTTTATATAAGATGTAACCAAACTCCAGAACCACATATTTTAAACAACTTTCCTTGAGGGGATTCTAATTGTACAGGTGGATGACCACATCATAGATAAAGTTGGAACGAAAACAAATGATAGACAACCTTTAGATCTCCCACGAGGACGAGGACTGGTAGTGCTTATGGAATTTTGATTTTAAAGATATCATGGTATAAACTATCCGATTCAGTTTAAACTTTGAATAAAATAGTGATTCTCTTATTAACATGATATGATATAGTTGATAAATAATTTTATCTCTTAAACATGTGATTATAGATTTAATCATTGATTTGTGTTATGAAAAAATATTTATTGGAAAAAATCAACTCTTTAAATAAATCTCAATATTTCAAGAAATTAGTCATTAACTTTCACTCAAAAATATCTAATTTAACAATAAAAAAAATGTGACTCTTTATGCATGAAAAAATTATTACTTAGTCCAAAACCATCACATTTGATATTTCAATTAATAGTTATGTAATATATGATCTAAGAGATATACTACTAACTTAAAAGTTAATTGTTTTTATAAATATGATATTCTGAAATTTAAAATACAAAACAATGAATTTAACCGCAAATATTGGAAATTATGGTTAATCATATCGTTAGATCAATTTCCAAAAATACTTAGAAATCGTTTACCTAAATCAATCATCCATAATTGAGAGAAACGATAACAACATACGTATTTTCACTTTGATTGATGCTGCTGCATGCCTTAGTGCTTCTCGGAGCTCCTAAAACAGGTGTACATGTTTATTGTTTTCTTTTATTTACACAGATGCGTTAGTTATCAAATTCAATTTAATCATAATAGTCATCATAAATTTGAAAATATAATTTACAAATGTGTAAGTTATCTTCAACGATAAACTAGTTTGATCAAATTAGAGCAAATTGTTTGAAGCTTTTGAAGGTTGATGTGATGAAAGAACAAGCAACACAATTTTACATTGCCACACTATCCCGACGAGAAAATAAATTGAGGCAAATACTGAATGAGCTGAGCTTCTACTAGTTGTGTAAGTAAGGGTTGTTAACATGCGCTAAGGTTTTCTTGTAGGATAGGAGGGGGAAAGAAAATACAGTGCTTATGAAAGCATTATGTGAGTCTTTACTTTTCTTTAGGAAGAATTGTAGTTCAGTTCTTATATATTCACCTTCAGTTTTGAAATAATCGTGGCTTTAATGTTGAAATGCTTTTTTTTTTTTGCAAAGATTAGAGAAATTCAAGTATAAGTTGATTTCACTATATTACCCTCTCACTGCGTTAAGATTCTCTCATTTCACTTACAGTATATTTGGATTGATATAAAAAGGATAAGATGAGGTTTTGAATTGATATAAAAAGGATAAGATGAGGTGAGATAGGAAGGAATGAAAATGGTACCAAATTCTAAATTTTGAATTTTTTTTCCTAAACCACACATTAACATTCACATGAGATAATCATATTTGAATTAAGTACAATTATTATAAACGATTAAGTTTTTTTTCCAAATAAATACAATTACATATCTAAGACTTAAATTCGAGATTTTTAGTTAAACTGAAATAACTTTAATTTAATTAATATGTATGTTTAATGGTTTTGAATTGTTTAAAATACGATATGATGATGAAATAAAATGAAATTTAATGGACCGTGATTCATTTTATTGCATCCAATATTCATCTATTTTTCTTCTTCTCTAATTTATGAGTATGAAATAAAACTAATTTCATGGATGGCAACTGTACTTTTTCACTATTGGATAACTAAATATAATCCTAGTAGGGATAGCAAAAGGCAAGAATGAAGTAAAAATAATAATTAATACTGATAGTTTTCTAAAAACAATATATAATTTCAAATAAACTATAATCTCTAAAGTGATACTATTTTGAAGCTGAAAACATTAATTTCATCAACTTAGAATGTCTTAATGCAAAACAGAAGTTAAGAGACTTGTTGAGTACAAAATCATTTCATGAGCAAAATTAATCAGTCAATGACCATTTGCAAGAAATGTCAATCTCAATGCCCATACCTTTAATATTTCTTTTTTTAATTTATATTGGTTTTTTCATGTACATTCAAAACATTGATTTTTTGAGGAATTTAGAATTATTTTTTTAATCACATGTTTCAATGAAAACAATAATGGTTGAACTGAGTAAGATCATTATAGGAGTTTTGTGTTCATAATGATCTTACTCCTATTCAATTTGAATAGGATTACTTTTAATGACAAAAATACATGTTATCTAGGGGAAAAAAACTCTCTTGCTCAACACAGAAAATTTAGCATACATTGAAAATTACCATTTTTTTATACATTAATAACGAAAATGTCATGGCAACTGAAAAAAGAAACGGAGTAGGATGCATTATGTAAGAAAATTCTTTACTCTCTACCAAGTATGCATTGTTTCCCTCGTTTAGAAATTGTGCTGGTTCACCTATCAACTTAACTAGCAATAAGAAGAACCTATCAGGAACTCCAAGTCAAAGTTTCCAACATCCCAAATTTAACAATGGCATAACTAAATAAGTATTTATTTTATCCAAAAAAAAGTTTATCTATTTTATCCGAATTTTAAATAAATTTATCCAATGACATGAATGTATAAGTTATTAAAAATGAGTAATAACAATTCCGTTGAATTAAAATTTAGAAAAGTGATCACCTATTTTAAGAAAACAAACAAATAGTCTATACACTAAGAATAAAAATATATTTTTATTATCATCCAATCACAAATTATAATATATACTATAATAAATTTGTTGATTGTATAATAAGAATGATCAATTTTAATTATCGATTGTATAAAAGTTTTTACACAATGCACAACAATTAAAGTCTTTTAATGTAGTTTTTTCATAATGTTAAATGATTTCTTAAAAGAGTTCATGACTTTTAAGAAATTATTATTATTATGATTTTTAATATAATTATTATAAAAATTAATAAATTTATTATATATGATATTTGTGATGAAATAATAATATAAAATTATTAATGTATAGCATATTTTGTCTCTTAAATATGTATTATTTTTTAAATTATATTATTTATAATTTTTTATCATTCTTAACAGAATTCTTAGATTTTCATAAAAAAAATTTAAATTGATTCTTTGTTCAAGTAGTTTCAACTTCAACTTATCTTTTTAGAAATAAACATATATTTAAAAAATTAATACATCCTTAAGAAATCATTTAACATTTTGAAAGATTGCATTAAAATAAAGAATATACTAATAAGAATAAAAAGTGGACACAAAATCAATTAGCTCTGCCTGTGTTTAGTGAGCATCCATCAAATGAAATGATGAGCTCGATACAGTGTGCTTAAAATGCCAAAGTGTGGTTTTCTTTTAATTACTTTTTTCAAGACATGAGCAATATCATAAACATCAATTTCACTCAAGATATTATTTTGATTTTTATTTTAAACTTCTCTCAAGTTTCACTGAGAACTTAAGTACAACTCATTAGTGACTAATCAACTAAAGGCTAGTAACTTGCTAGTGGACCCGACATTAATTGACATTTCATTCAAAACGAGTGACAAGATTTATTCTAGGAAGTAAACAGAGAGAAAATACATCTTCCTAATCACAATCACTTTTAGCTTACCAATTCCATTTTAAGACCTTTTTTCTTAAAAGAATCAAAGCCTGGGGCCATGGAAAGCAGCAGGAACCTACCAGGTACTACTATCCTTGGCCAAGTTATGTAGTCCACACTCCACAAATTTTGTCGGTCTCAATTCTCGTAGTTTATTTGATTTGGTGATAGAAAACCATAATGAGTATAAAATTAAGATAAGTTCAAAATTTATTGCTCCAAAAAATCACGATGAGTTCAACTTACTGAAACGAAGTGAATGTAATTGTCTCAGTTTAGCATAATCATATGTTACTACTTACTTTAGATTTTGAGACTGGTATTTGTTGCAAATTCTAAATTGCCAAAATTCAGGTAATCTCCACTCACACAACCAGAGCGGACGTAGGTACACATGAAGGGGGCCTTAGCCCCCTCATTTGTAATGTATATAATATAAGATTTTAATGTTAAATTAATTATTTTATTTGAAGACTTTTATTATATAAATAAATAATAGTATTTAAGTATTAATTTTATTTTGCTAAAATATTTTATTCTTTTTTATAGTATCGATCACCAAAATAATGACATTTTTCTCTTTTTTCAAACAAATATTTTTTTTTATAAATACTATTTTTTATAGTCTTTAAATTGAAATAATTTTATTTATTTCTTTTTTAAAACAAAATATTTGACGTTACTTATTCCCTTTGTTAATATTTTTTCTTTTAGAATATATTATTATTATTTTAAAGATTATAAATATTTATATTTGTAACCAAATGACTTTATTAAGTTATATAAAACATTAGTCGAGAATATTTTAATATATTCTAGATTTTTTTCTTACAAAATAAATAGTTAATATAAATTTTTATTATAAAATTATTTATATTATATTTGACCCTAACTTTTTTGGCTTGATCCGTCCCTGAATACAACTAATGGTGAATGTTATTACTACCATCGTCAAGTTGTCTCCATAGCCACCTATTAGTACTATTGTCAAATTGTCATGATCATCATTAGTCAACAATTGTCACAGTTAATATTACTGGATTTAAAATACCATATCAATTACGATCATCATTGTCGTTAGTATATTTTCTGCTACTTCTATAAACTTATTTCACAATAAACCGCCATTAAACGAGTCAGATTTAGTATGCCCATAAAATAAACTAGAAACGTACCCATGGTTTACACAATAAGAGAAAAAACTGAGATAAGGTAACGGAAAAGTGCAACACATTCGTGAATTCATTTCTTCTAAAGTTTAACTTTTAAAAAATAAAGGATAAAGCGGTAATCATTAATTAAAATATAAGTTATTAATATTATAATAAAATATTTGCACATGAAAAAAAATTATGAAATTATTAAAAAAATCCAAATAACAATTATCCCTCTCCACTTTATCTTCCAAAGTGAATTTCACAATTTAGAGGAGCCAAATTCCACGTGGAACTTGCAAGCCAGTAGGACTGCTAGAATACTGTATAATCTGAAGGAAAAGATAACTTACAAGCACCTAAAATGTCTTTAGAAAACATAAAAGAAGTATCACTAAATTTCAAAGTGAAAAACAAATAACGAAAACAAAACCACAATTATAAGCACCCAAAATTAAGAACCACTTTATTGTGGCTTATCTTCAATAACTTCAGTATAACTACTATATTTTGATATTTATACAATGCGAAGCCGAAGAAGACAACGTCTTGGGACTTGGAGGCATTTGATTATGCCCCTCTCTTATGTATAAGAAGAAGCACCAACGCTTTGTGGGTACCATAATCCTCCCCAAGAAATAAAAGAAAAAGTAAAACACATTGCCCTCTCAGGACAAAGGAATTGGGAGAACCTCCCTAATCACTCTGATTACAGATTACAGAATCACATGCAGCACTTGCAACTCCAGACCTCTAAAAACAACAATTTATGACATGTTTTATAAAACTAAAACCACTTTCCCACCCAACTCCAGCCAAACCTGTATTATGAAACTCCATAGAATCTAATGATAAAAAACCATTTTGCCCCGTTGCATTTGTATAGACAAGCATTAAGTTTCTTATGTATAAACAAGCGCACATGTTGCATTTGTTTTAGCATCTTGATATAGGTCTTCTTGTATTAGGGAGACTTTTGATTTTCTTTAACTGCGGGGTATGCTCCATTTATTATTGTATCATTTTGGGTTTAATATAATTTACATTTTTTCCCAAAAAAAAAAAACCATTTTGCCAAAGGCTATTCCAACATCTGATGATCCTGGCTGAAGTTTAGAGACTCCTTCCATATGAGCTCCTTTATATCTTCTTCTTTGAGAATTGTCTGTTCGAAAGAAAATATGAAAGGAGTTGGGCAAGTGGGCTCCTCGTTGATCTCATGAAGACTTGCCATATAGGGGTGATTCAGGGCTTCCTCGACTATGCAACCATAGAAAAGAAGTAAAACTTACAAAGAAATTAAGGAGAACAATACGAAATAAAGGATGAGTTTAATGTCTATGTATTGACATTATAAAATAATTTTACACGATCATCCAATTACAAATCATCATTTGAATTATTTTAAGATAATTATTTTAAAAGTCAACAAACTTACCATACATGGTGGACTGTGATTGTACAACTGTATAAAACTTTTTACACCGTCAGTGTATAACTATTTTTTCTTATAAAGGATTGTTATCCATAAAGAGAGACATACCAGTTATGCGCTTGGAGGGATCAAAAACCAGCATTTTCTCAGCAAGATCAATTGCTAAGGGGGACATTTCAGGAAACCGCTCTGCGAAGGATTGCTTTTCTACATGTGGGAGCTGCTTAACATATTTCTTTGCATTATCACTTCTGAGGAATCCAAGATCCGAGTCATTTGGTGAACCTAGTAACTGTTTTGAGAGATGATTATGAGGAATTTGTTCTTTGGAAGCTTGTTTTAACTACTAATACAAATTAAAACAGATTTCAGAAGACAAAGATCCTAGCATATTAAATTTATCTGCCAATTCGACCCAAGGCCAGTATTGAAGAGATTAAGAGAAAGAACAAATACCTCAGTTATAAGGGCCAACTGTTGGACATAATCTTTACCAGGAAATAAAGGCTCCCTTCTAACTATCTCCATCAAAATGCAACCAACCGACCAAATATCAATAGCTGCAGTATATTCTGAACAGTTTAGTAGCAATTCAGGGGCTCTGTACCAACGAGTGACAACATATTCTGTCATAAAGTCGGTCTCAGAGGTTGTTCTGGCAAGCCCAAAGTCACATATCTTGAGATCACAGTTTGCGTTGAGAAGTAAATTGCTTGGTTTTAGATCTCGGTGCAAAACATTTGCAGAGTGGATGTACTTCAATCCTCGCAAGAGTTGATATAAGAAGTACTGCAATGATTTAAAACACTACTTAAGCTTTACGAACTACAACTTCCTTGTTAAAATACAAATCTATACGTCCAAAATATAATGAATAAATTTAAATTTGTAAGATAATGATTCACTATCAGTTTCAAGTAAAAACATCAGAACATCTGATACTGGTTACTGAATACTTATAGAAGAAGGTACTCAGACGACAATAGATGGTATTATAAACTGATCCAACATTGCTTGACCAAATAAACAGTTCCACTTTCACAGTAGCAATCTTAATAAGTTATGTAGTAGCAACAAGTTTCTAAGATCACTCAACTAGTTAGGTTACTTTTCCATTTGTCTTGAATCCTCCATATCAAGAAATCACTTTAGATTCCAACTAATCTGGGTTGAGCTAATGGAATAACTTACGGGGTAAAGTTATCCTAACACCTATTTTCTCTGTTCACAAAGAATTAACTTGAACCCGGAACTTCGTTTTAGCAAAACCAAACTTCATACCATTTGAACTAAATCGTTGGTGGTACTTGGTAGTTACTAGTTCAGTACTTAGGTTACATTTACAAATGAGAAGAAACATTCTGCAAAATTTTGTTCATCTCCTATACCATCAAAAAGGGTTACCTAACAACCACCAAACAAACAGTTTAAAACTCAACTTCATCACTCCAAAGTGCTTCATCACGTATATTGCTTTATATAGTAAGTTTCAGTAATTCAGTGTGTCCTACACATTTTACCCTTTTCCCACCTCACAAACTCTAGTAGGCAGGACAGATGCGTATTGTATGGGAAGCATAACAATTAACAACACAAACAAAATAGCAATAATTCAACAAATATGTCCACAACATCCACAAAAAAAGAAGAAATCAAATCCACTATAAATGTAAACTCTCTATGTCCTATTACCATAAAGAGAAATATTAGTTAGTCACACACTCTCTTTTAAACAAATTCTTTATTACTGACTAAAATTTGTTGAAAATCACAAAATTTTACAAGTCTCATCTCATCCCTTATTTAATGAGTTTCACTCATGACAGAGTATATGTTAGAAAATATGGTACTAACACTCCTCTACTATACATATCTCACCATCACCCCTGCATCCAGGCTTTACACCCTTCAAAACCCCTCTCACAAGTCACAGCAATCTCATGCCACTCCTCTCTCTTCTCATACCAAACCAATACACACTTTTTTCAATTTACAAACACCATCCACTCAATCACATTCTTTTCTTTTGCACTAACACCCACACTAACTATCACGAACTCAATCACTTCTCTGACACGTAAGCCAGGCATTCCAAAATTCAAACAATTAGCACCACTTAGCAATAATGCAAAAACACACACAAGTCCTTACCTGGCAATGCTCATCGGTGAGAGACTGATTAGACTGTATAATCTGATGCAGATCGGTGTCCATCAATTCGTACACAATATAAACATCGTTGAAATTCTCCCTCTCCGCTGGCCGAATTATGTCCTTTATTTTAATTATCTGCATAAAAATGGACCAAATCAAACCAAAAAAAAAATGCACAAATCACTAATTGTTAATTCTACAAATAAAAGAATCAGAAAAAACAAGGCGCACGTTATCATGTTCCATGTGACAGAGAAGCTTGATTTCCCTGAGCGTTCTCTTGGCATCGATCCTGTTGTCAAACGCATTCCCAATCTTCTTTATCGCCACTCCTTCTTTCGTCTCCGAATTCGTCGCACAGCTAAACAAATAAATTAATTAAATGAAAAAATGGAGTAGTAATGATGGAAGATTCGAATTGTTCAAATCGATATTTCTAATAAAATTAATAAATTAATATTTACCAATACAAAAAAAAATTAAAATATATTTTCCCTCTAATAAATATCGAAATATTACAATTTTCGATGTATTATATTTTTTCCTGGGTTTTGACGGATCGAACATTTCCCAAAGTTACATTTCTAATAAAATTAACAAATATGCCGATAAAATAAAAAATGATGGAAGTTGAGGGTTGAGAGAGTGAGCGAACCAAACGATGCCGTATGCGCCGCGACCAACGGGTTGGAGAGGGGGAGCGTACTTGGAATAGACTTGGAAATGGCTGCCTAAGATGTTGTAGCGAACGTACTTCCCTCCGTGAATTGGAATCCCTTTCGGATTCTCAGATTCAGCACCATTGTTTTCCATTTCTCTCCGACACACCAAAGCAAGCAAAGTGAGTGTGAAAACTGAAAAGGGTTAGTTGTTGAGAATTTGGAACTCAGAATATGATTAAGACTTTTTCTTTTTTTTGCCGTTAAACTTTTCAAATTGAATTTCAAATGTTGGATGTGTGAATCAGCGATGTAATCTTCATCATGTATTGTTTGTTGCGCTTGCCTTTTTTTTTTTTAACTCCGATTCTGATAAAAAAAATTCTGATTAATCTAAAATTAGATATGAAATCTGATTAAGAATTGTTTTTGTCAATCATCTTAACTTTAATATAACCACTTGTGCCTCATCAATTTGGTTCGATCCCATTTGTCATTACTGATTAGTGATTAGTAGTGGACTGCAAAATAACAAAATACCAAAGTATGGGGATTTTCTTTCGAAATTGAGTTGGCTTTAGGGAAATCCCGCCTTTTTCTTGATGCTATTTTTGGGCTCACGTAAAACAAATCATAAGGGGGGATGATGCTAGGAGGGGCACCAGCTCTATTACTTACACCCAACATTTTTTGTTAATTCTAAAATTATCTTACAATGAAGGTATGCGAGTTTGTAATTGATCCATATGATTTATATGGATAAACTTAATCTGTAAATATAAATTAAACATACGAATCAAGTTGATCCGTATGATTCATAAGGACGAACTTAATCCGTATGAGTCATACTCATACGGATCAACTTGAGTGAAGAGCATTTTCGTCCATTCACTTAAAATGTTGGGTGCACCAGCAATAATGATGGTTGCACCTATCATCACCAAATCATAAGTGAAAACCAAGAGAGCCCAAGGAGAGGCCCAGATAGATAATGGATAAATGCGTTACAGATCAGGACAGCGTGTCCTACTTTGGAAATGCTATTCTTACCACTTTTTTCTTTTCCCATCGCCTACTTTTTAAAAAATCATTGAAATTACAGTAGTACACTGATATATTAAATAGTTTTTATATTGGATATTAAGTAATTTTAAATATTTCAGTAAAAAAGACACTTTTAAATATTTATATTTTTTTATCCTTAACTAGATATATTCCTAGATATAACTTTGAGATTTAGTAATTCATTTAAAATTGATCAAAATTCGAGAAATATTCATTAAAAAAAATCTTTTACACAGCTGGAAAAATATTATTTTTTACAAATAAATTAAGTTAAACATTTAATTTTTTTATAAAAATAATTTATTACTTTTGAAAAATGTCCTCTAACTCTCATATTAATTTTAATTCATTACAATAACTTTTCAACTTATTGGAATAACTTTTTTAGCTTATTAAAATAAATTTTGCAATAAAACTTATGATATAAATTCTCGTACGATACAAATATATATTAAATAACCATTAAATTAAGTTGATTGTTCGAAAATACCTACTCTTAGATTGACAATAATAATTTTGGTGAAATACTACGTAAAATTATGTTATAAAATTCAAACTCTCGGCAACACAACTAAAATCCATTTCTGGTTGTATTTTACATTTGTGATTATATGTTAGTTTAAATACTTATGGCTCATATACCTTATAATATTTTACTTATATCTTTTCAAATGCTTACATCAATTGCAGTGAAATACCACAATAATTACATAAACAATACTATTATTTTATTATATTATAATAATTAATGTTAAGTTGAAAACACCAATTTTTTATTCTGGAACAATATCAATATTATATAAACTTTATTGCATAGGTCTGCTGCTTTATAGAAATTTCAAATTATATATTGCCATACCGCACGTAATCTCTATTTTGTATTGACTTTTTTTATTAAAAATCACACTTGTAAGCCTTTCCTCACTATGTCCATCATTGAGTGATCTAACATATATGACGCATAGCTAGGAATTATTAATTTATATGAATTTCTGTTCAGATCGACTAATTAAAAGCTAGGAATTTTCCGCATAAAGTTCATTTAAGCACATGCATGCGTCATACACGTACAGTAAAAATATATATATGTCGTCTTCATCTGATGACGAGACTAAGTTGGAGATAAAGGTAGAGGCTGGCGTGACTTTCTTCATTAGAAAGCTAAACCAAGAATGTAATTACTAGAATACGCGTTAGGTGATGATAAATATGCTAGGCGAAAATCAACTTGATGATTTTAATCAACTTTCTTCCTTCGGGCGAATAGTATCTAGTGTATATACATTATGACAAATATGAATGCATCCTAATATTTAATGTTAATCTATTTTATTTGATAGGTTAGTTTTCTCCCTCATTAGTTTCTTTTCCAGTTAGGACACACACACACACATATATATATATATATGATTATAATGAAATATTTATTTTTATAGCATATGTTTATCTTCTTTTTTTTATGAAACCATATGCTTATCATTATATATAAATCTATGATTCACACATTTGTTTTATTTATTTTACCATTTAACTGCTGTAAATGTGAGTGTATATTTACTCGTAAGTCTTCCTCTGATGCATGGCGAGAAGACCTTAGACATAGGCAGGGGAGGACCCACGTAACGAGGAGGGCCCCCCCCCCTGATTTTTCTACAATTCAGCCGTGGAGGGAAAAATCTCTGTCTTAATAATTGCAATTGAGAACAATTTCTACCCACCAAAACTACAATTTTATAAAAAAAAAAAACTCATAAAACCGTGGTGAGAGATAATCAGAAGAAGAAGAAGAAAAAGAAAATGCGAAAAGAGAGGGAAGCGAAATAAATATGAACATTTTATGCAATACAATAATAATAATCACAAATACACGCATCAGCGTTCTGCAAATATTCCCATACAGAATCAATGAATACAACGTATGCATAAGATACTAATACTATAACCCTTTTTCTAAGTTAACACGACTAGCAGATGCTGACTTTTTTTATTTAACATTTGGATCCTAATGCAGTAGCCGGGTCGGGCCGACCCGGTTAGGGTCAGGCATCGGAGTTGTAGCCACTTGGAGTGGTGGGGTAGTGAGAGAAGTTCCGTTTTCTTCTTCTCCGTTACCGTTTCCCGCAACGAAAGACACAAACTCCGTGACGGACTTGACGACACTTTTGACAACCAAGATCGTGACGAGGCCCCTCTTCGGAGGAAGCGTTTGTTTGTTGTTGGATCGGGTTGCTGTGAGATCCATACTTGAGACAGATGGGGTACGAGGAATCGCAAAAAACGAGGTGAGAACTCAAAGGAATAGAGAGCCAAAAGGGACCCCACTTTTTATTGCTTTCGGTGGTTATTTTGGGAAGGGAGAGGAAAGAAAGTGAGAAAGGAGAGGGGAGAGTGGTTGGAATGTGAAGTTTGAGCTTCGTGGAATGGAGAGATAGAGAGGGTGTCATATATACTAAGAAAAGGCATTGGAGTTTCAGTGACTTAACTCGAAGCTTCATCAAATTCCTCACTTAATTATAAATTTTATCATCAAACTTTTATATTTTATTAGTTAACTTTTTTTTCATAATTTTAATGAAGTTTATCATTCATGTTTCTTTCATCAATTTTATCATTTAATTTTTAAATTTTTACAAATTTTATCATCTTTTTTTTTATTTTTATGTATTTTATCATCATCTTGATGATAAAACAAAATTGCATGTGAGTTGAATATTGAGATTTTTTAGAATTAGAATATGTCTTAAATTTATTGAATTCTTACATAAATATTTATTGATATCGATTGTTCATTAATAAAATTTTCTATCCATAAGAAATTTAAACTCTAGGAAGTTAGAATTAGAATTTTATCTTATAAGTATAAATACTGAAATTTTTTACTAAAAGTTTTTTTTAATGACCTTATTATTAGTTATTAATTTTTTTTAATAACCCTGGTCGGATCAACCTTTCTAATTTTCCGTTAAAATCAATATATGGTGCAAAAATGGTCACGGGGAAATTTCTCCATCTCTCCGAAATTATAACTAGATTGGGAAACAAAATTATTTTCCTCGTGTTACATAAGTATGACATTGTTACATTGTTATGACAATTCAGATTAAAGAAAAAAAAGTGAATGTCAACTTGTAATAGAAAATGATACTCCATATTTAATTTTATCAATTTCATTCAGGTTGGATGGAAATAAAATAAGTTTGGATAAAAAATTTCATGATTCAATTCAATCCATCAATCGGGTTAAATGAATCTGTCTATGGAGCTAGACCCATTTTGACGACGCCCTAAATTTTCTCGTAATCATTTCATTCATATCATATTAGGCTTTCTTGGAAGCTAACTGTTCAGAAATATTCACGACGAATAGACAAATTTAATCTTCTCTCATTTCTACTAATACCCTTTCGTTTCTTTTGGTGAGTTTACTTGATTCAAAATCCTTTTACTAATATCTAGTACATAAATAGAAAAAAGTTAAAATATTTTTTTAAAATAAATATCGAAATATTTTTAATCTATTTTTATAAAAATGTTATTGTTTTACTCAAACGTGGATCTATTCAAACTAATGTGTCATTCTTTTAATTAAAAATTAAAAATTATGATTTGTCTGCAAATCGCAAAAAATAAATAAAAAATTGCAAGAATCAGCATCGCCCCCACCCACCACCATCAAACACCATAACCTCCACACTCCAACCAAGCAACCAGTATCTCAAATCAAACAGCCACCGCACCTCCAACGTGATGATCACTCTCTCTCTCTCTCACACACACACCCACACACATCAAAATCTGCAAACAACACCACACAAAAAGAGAAAAGAGGGTTCGAGACCCACGGTGAACCCACCGCACAAGATTCTGACCCTGTGGCGATCGCGGATGATGGCGTCGTGGTCATTCACACGATAGAGGATAAGGATCACAGTGGTGAGGGCGATTTAGCGAACAGGTTCAGGGAAGGGTTTCATGTGACGGGGTGTTTTTGGCTTGCGGTGGTTACGATTGGATATAAGTGAAGTGCGTTGATTATTGCGTCTATGGCCCTGCGATTTGGGTATTCAAAGGCTTTTGGTTTGAGCGGGATAGGATAGGGGATAGGAGTGTCAAAAAAAAGTTTGGATTCAACTTCAAAACTAAATCGAATTGAATTTTTTTTTTAATTAATCCAAGAAAATGAATTATTTTTATAAAATCAATTTGATTATTTTAAAAAAATACTTCAAAAATTAGTTCTAACTCTTAGAATTAACTTAAAACTTGTTAACAATTAGTTCGCTTCAGAATTAATTTTTTTAATCAATTTTTAAATTAATTTCACTATTTTGATATAAAATTGAATTGATTAAAGTAATTTAAAATTAATTGGATTTGATTTTTTTTTCTGAAATTAGTTTTTACACACGGGATGGGTAAAGGTGAGGAAGAGGAAGTCCTGTGCTGAGTGGTCACGACGAGGGAACGAAACAGAGTGAACCAAGTGATGGAGAGTCCTGAACCTATTATGTTTTTACTGTGCACCTCCATTATAGTCAAACAAAACTTAACACGTGCAAAACATTTCCATAATTATAAGAAAAAAAAAGTTTAATTCCTCATAATTTTTATAATTTTTAAATTTATCTTTTTAATTTTTATTGTTTTTTAGTCTCTTAATTTTACTTTTTAATTTTCAAAAGATCTCTTTTATTTAAATTCTTTAACTAACGGAATAAAAAAAAATTAACAACAAAATTTTTTAAGAATTAAAATATAAATTTTATAGATTAAAAAATTCACTTATTAAATTTTAACAATTAAAAATTTATTTAAGTTTAAAAATTATAGAGACTAAATGAATAATTATATATATATATATATATATATATATATATATATTTACTAAAAAATAATAATTTTATTGCCAAAGCGTACGTAATCTCTCTCTCTATTTGGACCACAATATTGATTTTTTGCCGTGTTTCATGGGTTAGTAAAATCTTCTAGAAAATGCAAGCGTGCCCGTCTCCCATTTTTTGTCTAGGTTTTATTAGCCACCAAGCTAATTACACTAATTAAAACAAAATTTGAATATTTAACAAGTTGTTTATTTAAGATTCAAGTTTGAAGTCACTTATTAAATTTAAACAATTTCAGGTAAGTCAATTCGCTCAATCAATGATAGATATGATATATATTTCATTTGATGATGAGACGAATTTGAGCATGATGTGAGGAAGAGGCTAGCGTCACTTTTTGTCCATGAGATTAGTCTTATTAGAGAGTTCAAATCAAGAATGTAATAACTAGAACACTTGTAGGTTTGGCCTCTTAAAGAGACAAGTCAATGAGGTTCGTCATGAATTTGATAGATTTACTCCATTTTCCCCTAATCTTTATGCTATTATGATATTATTAAGTTACTATGTGTATGAACAATTGATTATGAATGAAATGATATAAGTATCTTTTAAATAAATAAATAAACGCGTAAGGTAATGATAAATGCTAGGGCAAAACTAATATATACATGATATGACAAATATGGATGCATCCTAATATTTAATGTGAGGTCAATTTATTTATCAAAAAAAAATGTGAGGTCAATTTTAATTATTTTGTCTTTCTTAAATTTCTTTTCTTTTCCAGTTAGCTGCCTGTTATGGATGACAGTTGGACAAGTTTATCCACTTCACTTGACCTGAAATCAAATGAGTAATTTCAGGGTACGAAATAAAATTATCATGTTAGAAAAAAACGAAGATCCAAAAACTTCAGAATGATTAATTCAACAATTTAGCCTCTTTTCGATTTTTAGAATGAAAAAAAAAAGTTAATTTATACGTTTTTTTAACTTGTAAGTATTTCTTGAATTTAAAAGTTTTCCTGATTTTAAACTAGACTTAAATTTCTTACCCTAAAATTTATATATAATAAAAAATCACAAATTCAACAAATATAACATAAACATTTTTTTATCGTATATGAAAACCAACATAATCCCACACGCCCCCACACCCAAACCAACATAATCCCACACGCCCCCACGCCCAAACCAACATCTTGTCACGCTTCACACAGACACGTCTTGCCTCCAGCCACACTCACTTTTTTTTTTTAGGAAGACACACTCACACTTTTGCTTTACACATTACACGTTTTATATGAAATATGTTTTTTATTAGTTTAATCGATATATACATGAAAATTTATATATATAATTTATTTATTTTTATCGATTTTAATATCAAATTATAAATAACTATATAATAATTTATTTTTGTAACAACTGCTATATACTATATATTAATTCAATTATTTATAATAAATTTATTTGTGATGTGATATATATAAATATTTTAAAATATATTAAAATAAGAGTCATTTAATCTTTTTGTTGTTGCTCAATTTTGATAAAACTTAAGATAAACGGTTTTGATGATATATAAATATAATTTAACGGTTGAATCAATAAAAATCATATTCTATATAATAGTTGTTGAAGTTACACATGTAATTTGATCTCTCCTCATAACCTAGGGTGGATCGAACAATGCCTAACTCCCTGCCAATCATGAGAGAACTACTATTGTTGCTACCATTATTGCTATTGACACAATTCATGTGGGTAAAAAAATTGTTATTCCAAAAATGTCAAGTGGATGCAAAAAAAATCTACTATGGAATCACATTCATGTTATTGAAATAAAGAGGTTGTAAAAAATGTAATGGAAAAACAATTGTTTTATTGCATATACATGGAATCATGTTTTCGTTAAGACTTTTGTTCAGCCATGCATATCTTCGTTGGATGATCCACCCTCCACTCCCACGTCGGTCTTCACTTGTGTCAACAACATCAAAATCTCATTGAAAACTACCTTCCTCAACATCACAAACACACAAAAATCCAACCAACACCACAAGCTATAATTAAGGGCCTCAAGGATTTGGTTGTGACCTTCCTCGAGCATCTGGCTTTGTCCACAACCTTCCTCAACGACACACGCATGCAGAGGGCCTCGAAGATTAATGTCGTGTGAGGATTCGAATGATGGTGTTTGGGTTGCACACAAATTTAAGTGATGATGTTTGGGTCATTTAGGCTATAGTGGTGCTAGTGGAGGTGCGACAGCGACAACGCTGCTTGGGATTCGACAAAAAGACGAGATTGGGGTGACATGACTTGGATGGGATAGGGTGGCACGACGCAACACAAAGGGAAGGGGAATTCCCGGTGGAATGGGAAAGGATGGGATGTAGGAATTTGATGAGTGGGCAAAAGAGAAATTTCACACAACTTGGTAGTCTAAATAGCAAATTGGATAATTACAATAATAGATCACATGGTAGTAAAAACAATTGAAGCAACTCCATGAAGACATTTGTCTTTGGATATGGCCACCTTGATGTTATGCCAATGACTCAAGGAAACAAATGTCTTCATCTCCAACCAAAAACTCATGTTTCTCTTTTACATTTTTAATTATATCGATTTTTTAACCTGTGCAAAGTTGCACAGCTTCATCAATGATTCACTTTCAACCAACTTTAATTAGCTAATTAATTGAAAAGAGTAATTATCTCTCTTGTATTTATATTATAGACCCACTTCAATATAATTTATCTCTTCCCATTTAACTAATAATAATCACTAACAGTTTTTAAGTAAATTATAAAATAAATAAATAAAATAATCATTTTTTGTATGATAAATCGTCATTAATATTTATTACATAAAATGCAGAAAGCAAATTATAGATAAAATTTATATATAATACTGTATTTTTTTTACCTCAACTGAAGTGCAACAACCGTTGCATAAGAAGCCTCAATTAATATTTGTTACATAAATTAAAAAAATTATAATTATATTTCACACATCCCTGTAATATTACATGACATTTCTTACTTTAAATCATCAAATCAACTTTTTATTCGAAACTCACTAAAATTTGTCTAATAAACCCCATAATATATCTCATTTTTATTATTTTGTTATTCGCTAGCCCCGTTGCAGTAACAACACCGGGTGCTGTAGCTAAAACTTTCAAGTTGTGTGGGTCCCACAACAATACTGTCCAACACCTGAAAATATCACTTTGAATTGTTCTGAATGTAGAAGTCAGATTATAAACACACCATAAAATCAGTAACACTCTCTAATATTCTTTTTTCAACTTTCATTATTATTAGATAAAATTTATTAGAAAACGCAGGTTTTAGTAAGTCTCACATATATATAATGGGAGTGATTCATTAAATGAAAAATAAAAACTATTAAAATTTGAAATTTTTAAAAGATTTTATTTCACGGATGTTTGTATAGTTGTGTTTCTTTTTGGGTCATGGTTTTATTTCACGGATAAAACATATCGTATGTTGTTTAATTTTCGATTAAATCGATTTTAATTCATATATTTTAAAAATAACAATTATGATCTTGTATTTTTTTTTTTTTACAGTCGGTTAACTTCGTCAGAACCAAAATTATCATTTTTAAAGTATAAGAACCAAAACTAATATTGATAATAAAAAAATGAAAGGCCTAAAATATATTTTATTTCTTGAAATCTCTATTCTGATTTGGAATGGAAAAAATGCATCCTAAACCATTTTTTTTTTCATTATGAGATTTTTTTATTGGACAATTATGAGATTCTTGTTGTCAGAAAAGATAATGTTTTTTTTTCCTGCTGAATAGATAATGCTTAAATGGCCACCTCATTGTTCAATCGTGATTTATTTCTTATCCATTTATTCTTTGCTCACAATCACCCTCATATTTTTTTAATTTTTTTCCCAATGTTTTCTCATTTTTTTAAAACAAACATAAATCCAAGAATCTCACTTAATTTTAAAGAGATGTTATTAATCATGATATTCGATACAAATAGGTTGATATACTAATGAAATATAACTTAATTAATCGAATAAAATACGCAAATTTTTATAATTTTTTTATATGTCTCTGATTTCCGCTAACAAAAATATCATGATAAAAAAACGTTGACAAACATGTGCATGAAAGAAATTAATAATTTTTTTTTCTCAAAATGCACAATACAAAATTTTCAAGCTACTCACTCATTGTCAAAAAAGTGCTGCCATTCTTTGAACAAAGAATCCACTTGCGAAGTGCTAGTCTTTTCATCTATAATAATTTTCCTAATCCAAACAATCATAGTGGATTCTTTTCAATGCTCGATTAATCAAAGCTTCTTTTTCGTTCTTAAATCCGTTCTTTGTCGGCCACATTTTATATTCCCGAATCTAATCATTTTTTTTTATCATTTGAAGAAAGATGTTTTTTGGCACCTTTTAACCGATTCAATGCTTGGTGTATAATGTATTAGCAAAAATTGAGAAAGCCATAGAGATATCATGTGGCACGAGACTACTAATTTCGGGAAGCAAATCGTATATGGATTTTTTTATGGTCCCCAAAGATAGCTCAAATATATGTCGTCCTACTCTACAACAATCTTATTATAGGTAGTTCAAATATGTGCCTTTGCTCTCATTGAAGGTTTAAAAAAGGTACTTAATCAACAACAAGATCAGAACCTAAACAAAAGTTGAATTCTTCCCGGAGAAGAAGAAGAAATCGAATATTGGGCAAATTTTCCCTTTATGCTTGAAATAACATTTATTATTATTTTTTTAACGAATAAATACCATAACAGAAATTGACTATTAGTGATTCATTACCCTCTGGCAGCCATTTCCTTGTCCATTTTCCATTTCATAAATGGATAAATGTCTAGTCACTGGTCATTCAAAACAGATAGCGATTGGGAAAAACGTGCATCAAGCATGAAAATTAACTCAATAAGAAACAACTCCTCAAATAAAAATTAATAATAAGAACAAGAGACAAGCACAGGCTCAACATAACTTAGACTCTTAAGAGAATTATTATTATTATCTCCCAGGAAGTGAGGAACAGTAAATAGTAGTACTAAATAGAAACCCACAAGTGGGTCCCATTCATTTGCCGAAAGAGACGTAGAGTAAATCTGTGTCAGTTGAATGTGTGTCCACATCGTCGCAATTGAGGACGATTGCTCGCCAAACTTACAAATCCATGAAAATCTCAGAAATTTTTGGGCAATTAATTAGAAGAAGATGCGAGCGAAGAGAAATAAATATGAAAATTTTATACACCAACTATCATACATAAAGACATCAAAGTCTCCGCAAATATTCCAATACATCTTCAAGAGAAGAAACTGCTATATGCATGTGGCCATCCTTTTTTCTTTTTCTGTACGGTATCAAAGAATTCAACAACAAAACCAAAAAAACGCAAGAGAAACATCCTAATTCCTAAGTTAAAACGCCCCGCAGAGACTAGCACATGATTGATTTATTTTTCTGTATGGTAGGATCAGTCGTCGGAGTTGTAGCCACTTGGAATGGGTGAGGTAGAAGAAGGGGAGGTACGAGTAGTAGTGTGAGAAGTAGCATCTCCAGTAGTAGTAGAGGTGGTCAAAGACGCAAATGCCCTTGCAGACTTGAAGAGAGTTTTGAAAACCCTAATCTTGACCAGCCCCCTCGGGGGTGGGAGCTTTCGTGGGGGCGTTTTAGCTCTGCTGTTAGTTCTGGTAACGGTGCGCTCTAAATGAGGCATCTCAACTTTTTTGCTTGAGAGAGAGAGGGAGGGTGTGAATTTAAGAGGAGACAGCACGCTACAGGAGTCCCAATAACTTGCCCTAGAAGATTCATTTGAGAACGGATGGTTATAGACGATGCTGCCCCTCTCCTCATGTGTTCTTGCAAAGGAATCGCAGACTCAAACACATTACTCTAGTTTGGATTGGATACGTCCAAATAGTATTTTAGTTTCTGCATTGCACAAAATAAATATTGAGTATATGTTAACAGAAGTGTTTGACTTTGTGTTGTTACAATTTTATTGTATTTGTGATGTGATTTTTTGTTATTACATAATAGGCTCTACAAGAATTTACTAAAATAAAGTTATTTCAGCCAATAAGCTTAATCAATAATCTTAATTCAAGTTTTTATATGAAATTGTGTTAATATTTAAATAGAAAATTTTGTCAGTTTATAATAATATTGTTCAACTTAAATAAGATTATTTTTTAATAAAAAATATTTGTAATTTGTACATGAGGTATATAAATGTTGCTCATGTAGCATACATTATACATGCGATTAATTGGTACCAAACAGATGAAATGTATAAAACGTAAAACGACAAAAGAAAAACTAAATATTAATTAAAATAAAAAACTGTTCATTAAAGAATAAAGTATATTTTTAACTTAAATTTACAAAATAAAAACTTATACTATTAAATATAAAATAAATAAAACTAAAAACAAAAAAATATGAGAGTAAAATATGTTTGGGGTCTATAGTTTGAAAAATATTAATTTTGTTCTCATAAAAAAATTTATATTAATTTGATTCCTATAAAAATATAACATATTTTTGTTGTTTTGGGTGGTAATTTCATTAAACAGTTTTTGACAACAGACTTAATTACTTTATCTTTCTATTTTTTCAAGTACACTAAAAAGACACCAAAATTCACTATTGTTTCATTTTTTTTTATCTTAATCTTATTAGAAGGTGCGAGAAAATCACCTAGAAAAATTATAATTTTTGGGAAAATTTTAGCCATCATAAATTATTTAATTCATTTATAATTAAATTACATATATCAATATGTTAGTTAAGTCAGATTATCATTTAACAAAGTTACCACCGATGACCAATAAAAATCTGTTTTTATTTTTACAGGAACTAAATTAATAAAAAAATTATGAGGATAAAATTAATACTTTTCAAATTTTATAGAAACTCCAAACATATTTTATCAAGAATATAATAATTTTTTTATTATTAACTCGGTGACTAAAACTAAACTAATTTGATTTTCATCAGATTAATTTGGTTTGGATTAACTGGCAAATTTTCCAAATCTGAATTAAACCAATATAGTTAAATATGATTCTCAGAGTTAATTTGATCTTCAATTGGAACCAAATCAACCTACAAATATCCCTAACGCAGGATACATCGAAATGGAGAAGCTATCCACCTTCCACAATCAGCAGAAAAAAGACTAGCACAACAAGGACAGAACGAAACTCATCCCAGACAAATCCTTCAAAAAGTCAAGCTGGCAGCCGAAGTACCAACACTACACGCCGTTAAACATTAGCCGAGCATGTTTACTTGAGGAAGCATTTAATGTGGAAATTCTATCCTTACCCTCAGCCGACAAAACAAAAATGTGCCAATATCATTAAAACTTGGCCCATACCAAAGAGAAATGGGTGGCCCTGTAGGACAAGATAGAGGAAGGTGTCCTTGCCAACAACAACAGAGGCGGCTATCGAGGCCAAGGAAACCAATCCCACGGCAACAACGTAGGCGGTTTCGCTGGGGGAGGTAGCACCAAGTCAGCCTGGAAGAGCCACTTACGCGCCATCAAAAGCGTGAACCACTTTTCCACAGTGAGTTGAAAAAATTAATTGAGTTGTTTAAAATTCAGAAATTTAATATTTGTGAGTTAAAAAACTTGTTAAAATAAACTATTTTGGTGCTCTTCCTCACATTAGAGAGAAAAAAAATTAATTTCCATAAATTAGGTTGCTTAACTAATTTCAAGTCTCATTTTATATATATATATATATATATATATATATATATATATATATATATATATATATATATATATATATATATATATATATATATCAATTTAAAATAACTATATTGATCTTTATAAACACGCTATACTTGCAACCTATTAAAAAAAAAACTACTTCAATAAAAAAAAACCACATTTAATTTATATCTTACATATACTTCATGCATTTATCTTTTACACTTAATATATTTTTTAAAAAGGAGTGTAACCTTAAACATTAATAATTTTGAAAAGGAGGAAGTAATTGGTGCCAAAAAGGTTGTTTTCAAATAAAACTATAAAAGTCAAGATTTCACACAACAGATTTAACTTTGATGGAAAAGTTAATGGTTTTACTTGGGTTAAAGTAGATGTGACATGACACAATTTTAATGAAAAAAGTTAGCAATTTTTCCTTGATTCAAAATAAAAGATAAATTAAATGACTTTTAATTATTTTCTAATTTTCAAATTAAAAAAGTTAAATGATATTTATAAGAATAAAATAAAATAAAGATATTTAATTTATTTCAATGTATTAGTTTATTTTTGACTTAACTATATTTTTGGTTCTCTAGATATTGTAATTCTATTGATCTTCCATTAAATATTTAATAAATTTTACTTTGTAATACTAGATGATAATATGACAATTCATGTGTTTTTTATTGGTAGAAATCAAAGACAGAGTAAAAAAATTTATAATAATTTACATATCATATATCATATTCAATTAACTAAGTTAGACCCCAATACTTACACTTTTAATCCCTTAAATATAAAAATTGAGTGATAAAAAATGAAATTAACGCATGCCAGCTTGTGCAATATGTAACTTTCAGTTGTCACATTAGCAAAATCCATATTGAATTAATACCGAGCACAACTGAAACTTGTGAGAACAAAATCCACAATTAAAAAATCTAAGAGAACATAAATCTTTACTTTTTTATTTTACAAATTATTACATTAAAATTATTTTTTTAAAATTAAAAAAAGTTCAATTTTCTTTTGTTTTTTTTTAAGATCTCAATTTGAAACATATCTTATTAAGTTTACAACTAACCACCAAGCACGTAGATTAATCGACATGGGATTTTTCTATAATCGACATGAAATTTTTCTAATTTAACTAGAGATTTCAAGCTAAAGTTTTGAAAATACGTTAAATATTGGGAAAAAACAAATTTATCTCCCAAAATAATTTCAGAAAATTCAAACATGACTGTGTCTCTCCTAAATAATTGTATCTGGTAACTAATATGTGTGGTCTATACCCTATACAAAAAAGTTAACAACCCAATTTATAGATAGAAAATGACAGAAGCAATATTGAGTTCTCATATGTAGTACTTGAAAGAAAATTACACTCCAAACTGAAAGTAAAAGTACAAAGATTACAAACTCCCTCCCTCCGGTCATGACTCTAAAAACACTAGCGAGAGGTTAAGGACAATTCCAAACAAGCCCAACTACATAGCAAACCATCACAACATTAATTAACAACTACAACAACAGCCCTGTAAAATTACAATCCTGATCAACCATATAAAAAACAACTGGTTTTTCAGGATTTTATTATGCACACTAAAATTCACATCACACTGCATCTTCTATTTGTACGAGAAGACGTAGACAACGTTACTTAATCAGAGGCTATAGTAGCAGCTTCTGTCTGCAAATAAAAAGGAACAGACGCGAATGCTTTTTTAAGTTGATGATGATTCCTCTTACCGAAAACATTGTAAGAGAACCACCACGATAGAGAGCACGAGTTGAGAAGGGGACGTGGTAGAAACAAGTCTCATATTCCAGGGATAAACCTTCAAAGTAACCTTGTATGATCGAGACGAATATTTTAGTCTCTAGAATTTTAAAGTTCTTCATTTAGGTTTGACTTTCCAAAAACCATCCATTCTATTTTTAAAAAAATGATAAAAATAAAATGGAAGTTTTAAGTAAAGTTGAAACTAACAAAAGAACTTTAAAGTTTTAGGGTAAAAAACATCTTACTCATCCAATTTCAATGATTAATTTGAGAGTTTACCCGAAAGAACTGAGACTAGAATCCATCGGAGTTGTAAGCAGTTGATGGTGGGGTCGATATAGCAGAACCGCCATCATTATTGTTGTCATCCTTGTCTTTTTCATCCTTTGAGAATATAGAGGCAACAAATTCGACCATGCTGCTAAATATCTGAGCTTTAATTTGGCCTCTTCTTCTTTGTGGAAAGCTTGTTTTCTCGTTGTGAACAGTGTAATTATTTGTTGCCATATATTCTATGCGTTTTGTTTTGGTATCTGCGAAAAGAACATGAAGAAATAAACAAAGAGTAGTTAAGAATATAAAAATATGCCAAAATTAAGAAGCCTCTGTGCGTAAGAAAGATTAGAAAGAGGGGAAAGGGGAAGAAGCGAAAGAGGGAGGAGGGGGAAGATTTTTTAGAGTAGTTTTAGGATTTTCGAGCCTTAATTTGTTCAGTTGTTGTTATTTATGGTAAAAAAGTGTACCAAACGCGTTTCACTTCTTTACAACGTATTACTGACTCTTTAATTAGGGGCAGATCCACATCAAGGAAAATTACGTCTGGCTATAATAATTACAGTTTACTGCATTTGGCTGTCTAGGAACAAGCTGATTTTTGAAGATTATCAATTTTCTGTCATAGAGGTTATTAGCAATATTAAGTTTCTTATGTATAGACAAGCGCACCTCTTGCGTTAGGTCTTATTGTATTAGGGAGACTTTTGATTTTCTTTAACGGCGGGGTATGCCCCGTTTATTATTGTATCATTTTTGGTTTAATATAATTTAATTTTTTTTCAAAAAGTACTATAAAAAATACATTATTCAAAAAAAGAAAAGATATGTGGGTATATGCAAAATTACGTGGAAGGTGGTGTTAGGGAAGTGCTCTCCCTCGCGGAATATTGCAAGTTATGACTAGGAAATTTCGTTCTTTGTTTATGATTTTATTTCGTGTAATTTGGTTTTCTTCATACTACCACGTAGCCGTCAAAAGTATGAGCTTTTCCCACTGACATTTACGCCATTTATATAGATTAGAGCATAAGGTCCTTGTATTATGAATTTAATCTTCAGTATAATTTAACTTATTTTAAAGAAAATTATTTTTTTAACTTATTGCGGAAAGATTAAAAAAAGTAATATAAAATTGAAATTAATTTGTTTTTTTTCTTTGAAATTAACTTTAATAAAAAGGAAAAATTAATAACCTTTTTACCCCTTTCTTTTTTCATTTTTTTCATAACAGTATAAAAAAATATATCAACATGGGGCATAGAAATAACATTATTAATTCAGTAATAATAGACCTATGTGGCTTTCGTGGTGTTGCTCTTCGCATACATAGGCGATTACTTTACTCCATATTGTTGGTGGTTGCTTGTAAGACCGAATTTATAATATGTTAAAAGAGAGTTTTTATTTTTGATAAGTATATTTTTTTAGTCATTCACCAAAGACTAAAAGTACTTATTAATTTTCAAAAATTATATTTTTTGGAGACAAATCGAAATTAAAAAGGAGGACAAATGAAAAGTAAGATAAAATTCTTGACAAAAATACTTTAATATTTTAAAATTCAAATGAAAAAAGCATTATTAATGTTGATATTAAGTATTTTGGTGTTTGTAATTCGACCGCAAAAATTAAAAATCAGGAATTTGGGACAATTATTAGCAAAATCCTATATCAGATCGATGGATCCATATTCATGGGATTAATAGATTAAATAAAATTATCCTGTAGTAGAATATTCTCTTTCGGCACACAAGTTATGGCGGCTCAATATGATTGATGATTTGGAGAAGCGACTGAAACGCTGCCAGATACAGAATGCAGCTTCCCCAGATTTTCTTAACAAACACCATTGACTTTCTTTAGATAAGTATCAAGTATCAACTATATCATAAGAAGCTTTACAATCTTATTGAGTAAAATTTTTATGTGATGGATATATATATATATAATAGATTATATTTTTTCTCTTTATAAATATTGAATACAAGTAATTATATCATAATTTATAAAAATAAAACAAAATTATGTATAAAAAAAATAACGTGAGGCGATTTATTCGTCTATGTCACTAATGATATGTTTGATAGAGAGGAGAAAATTAATATTTGAGAGAAATTTTACATTTTTTTGTGAGATTTACATTTTTTATATTTTACTTTAATTAAAAAAATTATCTTTTATTTTTATTCTCTAAATAAAACACACCATTTTCTTTTAAAAAAACTAAACACACCCTAAATGTCAATTTTAATCAACACACCATTTTAATTCCACTTTTATACTGAGAAAAATGTTTTTCGTACAAAAAAAGTGAGAATTTTTGTCCTATGAATTCTTGGGATTTGGTTAGGTATGTATGTGAAAAAAAAATTAAAAAAATAAGTAAAAAAATTAAATTATTGACGGAAAAAAAATACATATACTCCAGAAACATTTAAAAAATTACATATTCTCCAGAAACATTTAAAAAAAATTACATTTTTTAGTCATTTAAAAATTAAAAACTCACATACATTACTCCAGAAAATTTTAAAATTTCATTCGAACTAACTTAATTAATAAAAAAATTATTTTTAAAATAACTTAATCTCCACTTTTAAACAAATACATTCTAAGAATTGTATTAAAAACTAAAAAAATCTGTCACTTACCTTTGGCTTCATAAAAAAACAAAACAAAACAGGTGAAGTGAAGTTATTAAGCGGCAGCGCAGGCTGTCCCCCACTTACCCAAAATAAATTCTTCACCCTTTATTTAACATTATCCATTCTCCACCCAATAAACAATATCTCTCTCGTATAAGTCATAATATTCTTCTCTTCCTAACTTTTAACAACTCCCTCTCATGTTTGAAAAAACAAGTAAAATATCAGTTAGACACTTTTTACTATTTACGTACTATTGAAATTTATTTAAAAATTATATAATTTTATGGATCTCATTTTATATTTAATAAATCACACTTACTAGTTTCTAGTAAATTATGATCTAATAAAATATTATTTAAAAAATATGTCACTAACATTTCTCTTTTAAGTTATAACAGTCGACTTTCCGAAACACTACTATATAATTAATTAAGATAATATTTTTTAAGTTTAATGATTCATTTGTTCCTGCAGATATAGAAATCTTATAGTTCATATGCTTAAAAATATCTTATTTAGTTCTTAACTTCTAATACGAACACTCTTGATACCATTTTTTTCCTTGTCTAAAAAAATTAATATCATTAACAATCGTTGTCATGGCACAAATACAATACGTATTGAGCTTTACATTTTAGTCTACATACTTGCATTATTTTTATACTTTTGTCTCTAATTTTAAAAACTTTATTTTTTGGTCTCTAGACTTTAAAACCATGTTTTAGTCTCTATACAAGTACTTTTTAGTTTCATTTTGGTTTATATTGTTAAAAAACTTAACATCGTTAATAGTGGATGATGCAGCCCTAAGGTGGTATTAAAGTTTGTTGCATCACAAAACTACTTGTTTTGATCTCTCTTTTTTTGTTTTGGTAAAAAAAAAAACCCTCTCCTTTTTTTTTCCTTCCTTCTTCTCCTCTCCACTATTTTTTTCCATTCTTTTATTATTGCTAGTCATTTTATTTTGCGACTTCTGTTTTATTTTTATTTTTTACATTAAATAGTTATCATTACCCTAAATTGGAGAGTCTTTGAGGTGGTAGAGTTTAAAGTACTTCTCAGATAAGGAGAGATAGCTTGCAAGTAGTAATTTATGTTGCTACTCCTTGTAATAACAAAAACTTGTTACAACATTTTAATTTAGCAAGCGTTTTATGCAGGAAGATTCGTATAACATGCTCCCTTATTAATTTTTATCTCCAAAATCACCCTATCCAAACAGAACGCTAAAATATTGGCTTCTCTTCATATTTGTTTTTGGGTATGGAATAGAATACTTTTTTTAAAAAAAATTCAGTTACGTGCTCTTCGTGTACAAACTAGGAAGGAAACCAGAACAATTTGATGGCGTGAGCACTGATATGTGTGCTAGGAATTTAGCGAACATGGAAACAAGGCTATTCTTTATGAAACATACAGGTCAATTAAATAATAATTGAAACAAAAGGACACGTCTTTCTCTTGTTTTTTTTTATGTAATAAATTTTTCTATCGATAGTTGAAACAATTTTTTATTTGGTTTTAGAGAATTCGCGTAAATGGATGGATCTAGCGAAAGACTCAGATACGCGTGGAAACAGACTTAATTGGTTTTATTTGACTTATGGTGCAAATTTTTCATGACGAGTAAGTTTGGAAGTATAGCAGATTTATTTGAGTCTGAGTTAATTTAGATTTAGCTCATTAATAAAGAAGCTGGTTGCTTTGTTTCCTCACTCGCTTCACCTTAAACTTATAAGTTATTCAATTTTAATAAATTAATATTCGATACTGTATTAATCATATATTTATGTAGCTCCATAAAATACTTTTTACATATGTTTACAATTTAGTAAAATAAAAATTAATATGTATATAATTATCAAATTAAAATGCTATTAAATAACAAATCATTAATTTTAGTGGTACTAAAAAGTGATTAAAAATGAAGATTCCACCAAAAATAGTTAATGAAATTTTTCCGTAGAAATTGATTATTAACAAAATCGATAAATACTTTATATCAATTTACTCAAATGTGAAATAAAAGTGTAAAATAATTATTTGATTCAACACTTTTTTGAATGATTGATTATTGATTTAATAAGAACCTTGTAAAAGTAACGAGTTTTTATTTTAGTCTTTATAATTTCTTTTTTTTAGTTTTCATCCCTCAAAAATTTTAATTTGTTTTTAATTTCTACTATTATGTAACACATTAATATTTTATGTGTTTCGCCGAAGGTCAAATAATAATCTCAAATAATATCAGTTAGGGTCTGTGATGTAATATCAACATATGATATTGTCAAAAAATTTCTAAATCTCTAAAATAAATATTACTTATCTAGCTTAAATTACTTTTAGGTGAGTAAAAAAAGAATTTTAAAGACCAAAAATAGTGATCTTAAATTTTGGAGGAATTAAAATCAAAAAATAATATTTTACACGGATCAAAACTAAAATTCGTTCTTTTTATAGGAACTTAAATTAATAATTTTAAATTTTATAAGAATACAAATAAAAAAATTATAGAAACCAAAATAAGGACATAATATTTTATAGAGGTTAAAGATATATTTAAGTATATTTCAACAGAAACAGTTCCACGACAATTGCTTTGTATGATTTTTTTAGTTGTATATAACTAGTTTTTAATTTCTTTTAATAGCTGAAAAAATCATTTAATTTTTCAATAAATAATTTTTTTTAATTGTTTTTGGTATTTTTTAAAACTCTAGCTTTTAACTTATAACTTTTGATATTTTCTTTATTATGTATCCTTAATATATTTATCAAATTTTTTATTTATGTTTAAAAAATAAATAAGAATTTTATTGTTTTTCTTTTTTTATTCACTCGTATATTTGTCATCTTTTTTTCTCCAACATATATACTCCTCATTTTTTGTTTAACAACGTGCACATTGACCTTTTTTTCTCCATGTAATGGTACTTTTAAAAAAAATTTCCACTCCCCATATAATGTTTTGATAAATTCTCTTTACAATATTTTAATTGTGAAATTTTCTTATATGAATGAGTAAAAAAAATAAAAAAGAAATATAGGGGTTGATTATGTTATTTTTATATTATATTTTGGATATTTTATATTACATTTTTAATTTAAAGATTATATTATTTATTTTATTAATTTAGCATTATAAATCAAGACATTGATAATGATAGATATTAGGTTCATTTTTTATTATATTTTATATTTTTTATGTTACAATATTTATTTTAATCATTGTACCACTTATAATATTTAATTTATTGTTATAACATTATATTTTATCTATTATTATTTCAATAGTTTCACATTAGGTGATTTATTTTAACTATTACACTAATTAATATAATAAAAGTATAATGTCTACGTGTATTTTCTTATATTATTTTAAATTTGAATAGAAATATTTTAAAAAATAGTATAAGATTAATAGTAGAATAATTAACATAAAATAATAGAATATAAATATATTTATTTATGTTATTTTATACTTTTCAGTTACTTTAACAGATAATTTTACTGAATACTTTTAATTTAATAAGCTAATTTTTTAATTTTCAACTATCAATTAGTTTTCCAAATTTTAACTAGCTTTTCGACTTTTATGTTATTTTTTTAATTAGTTTTTCTGAACATACCCAATATATCACCGTGCAATTACTAAAATATGTTAATAGTCTCGAATTGTTTTATCTTTGTTAGTCTAGTGTCAGATCCAAGACCCTAAGTCAGTGGGTGCAAATTATAAAATATAAAATCAGTGGGTTCAATTATATAAATATAGATAAATAAAATATAAAAATATAAAATTTTATTTACAAATTTAATGAATTTTAAAAAATGAGGGGGTGCAAGTGCATACCCTCAAGTGGCTGTAGGTCCGCCACTAAGTTAGTCCATATCTTTCTCCAAAAAACAAAACTCAAATAGAACATCTTTAGTGATAGATCCCAAATTGAGATCTTAAATCACTTTTTGGTAGACTTCATTGTGTCACGTAGAATTGAGATCCCTTAAGATTTGTTTCATTTTTTCCTTTAGTGATGAATCTCATTTTGAGATTTTAAACAATTTTTTGTAAGTCTCACATGAACTCACTCTTAATTATTTTTTTCCTCCTCTACCCCAAAGGACACTTCCTTCTCCCAATACATTTTTTTTCTTTTCCTTCTCCCAACATGCACTTCCTTTTTCTTTCTTTTCCTTCTCCTCCTCCCCTACTAACCTTTCTTCTTCTCCTCCCCTCCACCTTCTTCTTCCTTCTCCTACCTCCCTCCCCCTCCGCTCCACCTTCTTCTTCCTTCTCCTGCCTCCCTCCCCCTCCGCTCCACTTGACACTACCTCCCCCTCCCTCTCCCTCTCTCCCCATACACTATTTGTTTCTTTCTTTCTTTCTTCTTCCTCCACCGCAACCTTCTTCTTCTTTCCCCTGGGCCATGGTCGTAGCCTCCTTCCCCCTTCCCCTCCCTCTCCCCCTCGCGCGACCTTTCCCCTCCACTTCCCATGACCTTCCCTCCCCTCCCCCTCTCACAACGCCCAACGTCCAGTCAACAAAGGTATTTTTTTTCCTTTGTCTTTTGTTCTTCCATTTTTTTTCCTTCTTTCATTGTTTTTTTGTTGTTCTTGCGGGTTGGTTGTTGCTTCTGTGGTTCTGTTTGTAATATTTTTTTTAAACATCGTGCAGAGATCTTCAAGATTTTTTTACAAGAACTCATTCTCCATCCTGGAGATCGAGATCTTTGCACTATCTTTATTACAAGATCTTTGCAAGACCAAATCTTAAACACAAGATCCTTACTCAAGATCTTGCATTAAAGATGCTCTTAGCCCATATTTCAATTTTCTCTTTTTCTATTCTTATTAATCGGTAAGTAAAAAAAAAAAAAACAAGGAACTTGAATGTGATCCACCAGGTAGCTTTTTGGGCTTGCATGTTGGACCATTACATCATTGTAAGGGATATTGTTTCCTGCACTTCCATTTTCCTTTAGGAATGCACTCCTTGTTTTTGCCTCCAGAATGACCAATCCAAAAGTTAAAAAAATACTCCGAAAAAGTGCAGAAAGCAACAACCCATTATAAAGACACTGCACTTCTATGTTTTATATCTACAAGCCCAGATGCTATAAACCAATAAAACAAAAGAGGCACAATCAAAATCTTATTATCCCTTTTTTATATTTTTTTATGAAAATACCTTTCATAGAATATAATGTAATTTTTTTTACAAAGAATCCAATTTATGCAATGTAAAAAATTATATTATGAAAGCTAGTTTATGTAGTATAATTTTTTTTTTGTATGCACCAAAAAAAGCTAATTTCCTTAACAAATTTAATGGGTGAGGGATGTGCCAATTTGATGGTAATTGATTTCCGTTGTGTACGACTACACGAAACTTCTGTTGTCTAATTATATTATGATATACAAAAAAAATAAAATTTGTTAAGACTATTTTTATAAAAAAGAGCATATATTACCAAATAAACTCGGAGTGCAAATATAAAAAGAGAAGTGCAAATAGCAGCCCATCTAAAGAGTCTCATTTTCCTCATGTTAACTAGGGAATTGCTTTGTGCACCCAAAATATTTCTTGTGCACCCAGCAATATTTCAAAATTCTGAAACTATCCCTCCTTTATAATTTTTTCTCCTTTGTTTTCCTTCTTCACGCACCACTCATTCTTCTTTGCCTTCATTCTTGTGAGAGGTACTCGTTCATTGTTGTATCCGCTTTGGTCGAGGTGCATTGGTTACGATGGTTTATCGACAAGTGATGGTTGTGGTGGTGGTAGGTGTTGCTATTAACGACGGAGGTAAGGTATTGGAACTTCGATCTAGTTTTGATCCGTATAAAACGTACATATTAATAATCTGTAAGTTATATAAAATTTCCGGATTGATAATCCATAACTTTTATATAACTTATGGATTATCATTCCGTAAGAAACTTATGGATTGACAATCCGTAAGAACCATATGAATTGGCAATTCATAAGGTTCTTACAGATTACCAATCCGTATAATTCATATTCGTATAATGACCCATGGATTATACAGATTGCTAATCCGTATAATTCATACAGATTAACAATTCGTATGAATTATACGAATTTTCAATCCTTATAAACCAGTGCAAAATGATAAAGAAGAAGAGGGGTGGAGACGAATGACTTATGGCGGAGACGATGGTGAAGTCGACATCGACGACAAGGCATTCACTGGTGACGCGAACGAAGGGACAAACGATAGCCTCTTGACAACGCGACAAAGCAAAATGCAGAAGTGAAGAAGAAGAAGAGGAACAATAGTAGAACGCGTTAGCAAGAGGGAGAGGGAGAGGGAGAGAGACACTTTTTAAAATTTCAAGTGAAAAACATTTTTGTCACTTTACTTAAAATGTTGGGTGCACCAACAATTTTACTGGGTGCACCAACAATTTTGATGGATGCACAAAAACCGTGTCAACTAATAAAAAAAGTATGATGTCCATTCTGAAAAAACTACTCCATAAAAACCCACGATGTCTACGCTGTATCTTTTCAGCGACAATATCGAAATGATTAATCGATCTTATCAACAAGATTATGATTACCATGATCAACAAAAAAACCTACTTAATTGATGTTAATCATGTGAAATTTTTGAGATTTCCTATACTTCTCTCTTCCTCTCTTATTTTTCCGATATTATTTTACCTAGAAAACTCAATGGATAATGGAGGATATCTATTCCTTACATTGACAAATGTTCAATAGAACTTAAAAAATAGAACCAGTTTAGTTCATCAAGAAACATCTTAACCATAATTTATTTTAAATTAATTAAAATCTAAAGATAACCAACTATTGGAATTGGAAGTCACTAGATAGAAGCATGCGGGCTAATGGTTAGCATCTACCTTTATATAATAATACACACCATCTCTATATATACAATTGTGTGAAAATGACTTTATTTTTTATTATTTAAAGATTGCTAGAATGGATAGGCTATACTATTTCCAATTGTGAACCTTGTTTATTTCTAGATTGGTTGCTAATGTAGATTGTTAGGAGATGTCAACCTCACATTACCACTCAAATATTATTCCGGTCTTCTAGATTTATCATAACTTGGCTGTTAGGTTAGAATATATATTTTTTCAATGTGGTGGACAACACGTAAAGGCAATTCATAATGCCTAAATAGTTACCAGATTTAGGAGCTATTGGGAAGAACCTATTTCCATTAATGTATAAGCTCCTTTTATATATATTTGTGACTTTTTTATAAGCTCCTTTTAACTAATATTTTTAAGTTTCATTGAAAAACTTAAAACAAATTACTTTAATTTGCTTTAATAAGTTTAACAATTAATCTTATAAATTATATCAAGTTAATTTCATAGAAAAACTTAATGAAATATGCAGCTGTTATTCATTACTATAAATTGTGCGCGCATGATAAATTTCTACCCTTGCCAAAATTGCTCTTTTAGCCTATGGTTGGTTATCATTAATATTCTTTTTATGGCATGTGGATGTGGGGTTATCTATTATGAAAAATAGGAATTGCAAAGTGGGTCAATTGTTTTGTCCATCAATGACCTGTTGAAAATAACTTGGATTATCAACTCATCCTGTTTTAGAGTGGGTTCACGAGTTTGACTTGCTTATGAATAAAAAGAAAATAGGTTAATTGGTACTGAAAAAGGATAAAAACAAAAAAAAAATTAGAGACTCAAACTTGATTAATCAAATGACCAGTGTAATTGGTTCTAAAATTTTGATATCAATTGTGCGTGCAAGAATTAGTAATAGATAATGAAAGAAAATCGCAAATATTTATATTCTTATTTTTTTTAGTCATATATTTACAAAACCAATCCAATGGATCCAACTTTCCCCAATTTGCATGTCCGATCCAGTTTTAACTTTTCAATAGTTCGTTAAGCACACTGGGTTACGCAAGATTGCAAGATGGTGTGTTCTAAGGTAAACTTCAATTTGCCCTGCTAAAAGTCTAAAATAGACCTAAAAACATACATCGAGATTTTAACTTTGGATACGATCAAACTGCTTTCTATATATTGTTTATTTAGTGAGTGCAAAAGTTGATAATAATCTAGGATAAACCTTATCAGTATCGTTTACCCGTGAGAAGGCTGATAACTGCATAGTAGAAGTTTGTCTATTGATTTTTTTCCCCGCATGTTTTTTCTGATAATCCTGTTCGAGATATATATGTGGATATGGGACTAAAATCTTGATTCATCATATTATAAAATATTAGTGTCTTTCACTAGATTCAACATCGATATATAAGCGTAATTTTGTGTATGGTGTATAATTTTTTTAACCCTTAATTAATTTAAGGTTCATAATAATATCATGCACCCTACATATCATATAGCTCTCTCTAGCACCACCATCACTCTCAATCAAAATTCCCCTCCCAAAACAAATCAAATAAAATCCTTGTCTCCTCCACCACAATGCATTGTTACACCAATTCCTCCAATTGAACAAAACGAGGGAAGAGGGTTTGAATTGGTTTTCGCGATGGGAAGAGGAACTTCCATCTCCGAAAGAACTCATGCCTTTATTGCAAACCCTAATTACTCCTGATCTAGCCATGGCCTTCAACATTCGAAACTCTCACACCACCAATACTGCAGAACAACAACACCAAAACCAACAACCACCACCACAACAGCAACCTTCGAACCATTCCCTCGCCCTCCAGAGTTGCATGAACTGTCATCGCCGCTTTCCATCCATTGCTACAAAGCCTAAAATCGTGATGTTGCTGTGGCCTTCACACGAGAGGTCGACTTTTCTCTCTCATGTTGTTGTTTCTAATCTCTTATTTTCAATTTATTTTCTTTTATTGACGATCCTGATGGATCTGGGTAAAGTCGATGGGAGAGGAAGCGCTGACTTGCATTCATTGTGGGTAGAAAGAAGCAAACAAACATGGGAGTTGTAGAGGGTATTATCTGGTGTGTAGGGTCTATGGTATCACTATGAACCTTAAATTAATCTAAGGATTAAAAAAAATTGTGCACCATAAAGAAAACTAACTTTCCCATCATAGATATGACATTGTTTTGAAATGTTCCTGATGCATATTTAGTTTATGGCATGTATGTTTTAATGTTAATGTCGCATGGTATATCTTGTTGATTTAAAAACTTTAAGACTTGAACACTTGTTAAACTTTGTAAGTGTAAACATTAAGTACATATATTAAAAGATTCTTCTTATTTATTAGAGGATTGATAGTAACTCTAATTTGTGGACATTTTGAAATATCTTTATTTTTATCACAATCTTTCATAAAAAAATTTAAAAAATAAGAAAAGTGGCATCTTATATTTTTAAGTTTTCCTTTTCCAACTATGATTAATAAGGGACATACCAATAATAATTAAAAAATATTCTATGCCACAATTTAAATTCTTCACTATAAATTAAAAATATAATTTGTATATTCAAATTTATTATAACTTCTAATAATAAACATATTTATCAAAAGCCATATATACAATTAACGTGACTTATGTCATTCCCGTACTAAAATATTATTTACATATTAAATTTAAAATAAATGTTGACAAGTATTGTTTTCTTAATAAGAGAAAAATTTGAAATAATTTGTACTTACCAAAATTCAGAGCTAACACACATTAGGGTGAACGTGACTAAGGTGAGCTCTAGGATTTCGCATGTTGGACTGGGGGTGGACTTTATTAGAAGGATAAGAGCAGAGACCTGCAACACAAATGACTCCGACACTCAAGTAAGTACGTGAGTTAGGAGAGTAAGAATGAGTATACGTGTATGTAAGAAGATGTGTAGTATGTAAAGAGTATGGGGAACCTCATACTTATAGTGTGGAGAGGGAGTTGTGGGTCCTTGTTGATAGGGGTTGTTACCATGAGGTAACAACCTTTGCAGATAATTACCGACTTACAGATAATGGTGGCTTATAGATAAAGTTAGAGATAATGTATATCTTAGAGATAAAAGCTAGTAAATAATTGTTACTTAAAAATATTGTATAGCTTTGAATACCTGTCAAGAGATAACCAGATGACTATATATTCAAATAATAAGAGGTTAGGGATAATCTGTTAGTTGGGGAGCCCAGTTACAAGGGCACATCGTCTATGCACCTGTGCGAGGGCTGACGTGGAGGGTTGACGTGTACATCTGAGTGCTAAGTAGTGTGCCGCGTGTATTTTGTGAACCATGAACAATACATAAGCCCCCCAGGGTCTAAACCAACTTGCGGGCGAAAGAGATTATCCAGTGTCGAAGGAGATTGTCCTGCGTCAAGGGAGATTGTCTGATGTCGGGGGTAGTAACTTTGACAAGTAGGAAGATGACGAGTTGTTCAAGCCCCCAAGCATGGACAAGTGTTGTCCGATGTCAAGAGTGGTATCCTCGAAAGGTGTGAAAATGCAGCTTTTTCAAGCTTGTCAAGCCCCCGAGCCTGGACAAGTTTCGTTTGGCCTACTTTTGTCGAGTTGTTCGGGGTAGACATGCTCTTGGTTTTGCAAGCGAGGTCTGACGTGTCAGGTGAGGGAAGTGTCTATATTTGACAACTATGCTATTTTCCCATCTTTGGAGAGTGCATTGAAGATAAACGTTACATTTCGTCTGTTGCTGCAGGCGGGTGCAGCGCGCGTGTAGTACTATTGCATACGTGTCACTCGTGGAGTGAGCACGTACTGAAGACGTGGTGCATGGGTGAATGGGGCTGCATCATGGTGCAAAAGATTAGGGCACCATTTCAGCTCCCGCCAGTTACTAAAGAGTCAGCATCCACTTTAAGTGGAGTGGGCATTTGATTCGTGAGCACTGTCACTTCAAATTTCTACCTTCTCTTCCTGAATCTTCTTTGCTCTTGCACTCGCAATTTGTGATTCTCTTTCTTTTTCATTCATCATTTTTAATCATCAAGGTATTCTTCTTTTGACAATGTCTTCATTTCTTTTTGACTCCGCCATTGGCATGGGCGGTAACGACTCCAAGGGTTCAATTTAGCAACCCCTAGTGGACTAGGATGTCATTTATATTGGCGGTTCCTCCTCAGAAGACACTCGCCACGGTGCTTCTGAAAATGAATCTTCTTCCTATGAGAGGTTGAGGATTTCATGTCGTACTGGTGAACGCATTTCTCGCATTCGCAGAAGGGCGCAGCCTCCTACTGCTTCCCTAGCCGAGGAACCTATCTCGGTCACTGTGATTCACCCTCCTTCTATTTCTGGGGGAGCAAGGAGAAGTGGTAGGGATGTTATGGCGTCCCTACACGTGCGTCGTAGCCATAGTGTTGGGTCGCCATCGTCCCCCCTGTCATTGTTGGCTTTGAATAGGTAAGGGACGATGTTCTGAAGTACAGGTCCTTCACCACCTCTACGGCCAGCATCGTTGCACTGCAACGCCAAGTAAAATTAGCAAGCCCTGAGGACTCATACAAGATAGTTGTTCAAGCTTGTGGGAGTGATGACTTTCCTTTCTTGAGGTCCACGTCAAGAATTTTGCCTTTCTTTTTCATGTGCAGATGTCTGTTTGAGGTCTTGGATCTTGTTTTCCCCTTGACTGCATTCCAGTGTGCTCTGCTTGAGCACTTGAATATCGCTCCTTCTCAACTCCATCGTAATAGCTGGGCCATGGTGAAGACCTTTGAGATTTTGTGCCCCTTCTTCGACATCTGACCTAGTGTGTCAATGTTCTTGTATTTTTTCTAGATGAAGTTGAAGGGAAAGATTGGTTGGGTCTCCTTGAACAACATGTCTAAGAAGTTGTTTGAGTTTGACTTAAACGTCTTTCGCCATTTCAAGGATCATTTCTTCAAGGTCCTAGCTATTGACGTTGTGGTTGTTGGTTTGCCACTAATGTTCAACAGCGACAAAAAGCTCTGCTTCCTGTTCTACTAGCAATTTGACCCTACCAGGTTCAAGTCTTTAGACGAGGATTTGTTGACCCTTGTGTAAAGGGTCGACAAGGCTATCTTGGAGCAGCTGTCGGCCGCACTATACGCACAATCCATTTTGTCTCTTCCCTTGGCAAGCGATCCCCTCACTGCCTTGGATGGTAAAGTGCCTTACCTTGTCCTCTTTTATATCTAAGGTATGTGTTAGCCTGAACCAACACTTGCTTATGATGTTGTTACTTGTCTTACAGACATTAAGGGTGATTTTGCTTGGAGGTCCCTTGTGAAGTAGCCCAAACCTGCTAGTGGGACTATGCCACTGTCTCTTGTTGCCCTTATTGTTGGAGAAAGGGGTCAACTTACTATTGAGGTTGGCCTTATTATGGGTGTTGTTGAGGTCTCCCCTAATGTTTTTTCCTCTTTTTTGGTTAAGAAGAAGTGGGAAGACAGTGTTGGGACGTCGGGTCACAAAACGTTAAGGGCCCCTCTTAGCCTTCACGTGATGAGGTAGGCATGCAAGGTTGATGCTCAGTTTGGGTCACCCCTCAAGTTTGCAGGATCCGCCTCTAGCTCTGTTTTTTTGTCCAAGCATCTTTTGTTGTTCCTGTTGCTATTGATGTTCCTTCTCCTCCATCTCTTCTTTGTGTGTCTGTTCAGAAGGTTGCTCCTATTGCTGAAGTTGTTACGCTGCCCGTTTCGGCTAATCATGTCGTGGTTCCTCCGTCCACTGTCACTACACCCTTGTTTAGTGCCAATGTGACAACCATGAGTGCTCCTGAGATGCCGCCTCCTCTTTCTTCAACTCCCCGAGTTCCTCCCTCGATCGTGTTGACATCGGCGTCGCCTTCCACCTCTTCTCACCCCCATGTCTCTTTGGATCACATCTACACCTCCAACAATGCTGATTCATTGTGGGGTGTAAGTTACAAGCTTGAGCAGAAGACTCTGGTTGACTGTGTCAGCCTTTGACAAAAATCTCATTTGGTAGCAAAGACACCAAGAAATGCTAAGCACAATGGCATCCTTGGAGGCAGAGGTCACCAAATGGAGGGCTAGTGCTCACATTGTTTGGAGAGTGAAGCACCCTAAGGTAGTTAGTGCCATTGTCGCCTTCCGTGAAGTTGTGAAGTTGAACCACCAACTATTCAGTAAGGTTTGCAGTGTGCTTGCTAAAGTGGTTGTTGACTTAGTGGCCAGGGTCAAGGAGTCGGAGTGCAGGCTATAAGAGTCCAAGCTGCAGGTAGCTAAGGAGAGGGAGGTCAACAAGGAGCTTGAAAAGGAGCTAATAATGTACAAGAAAAAGGATGTGGAGCAGCATGAAAGTATGGCCTAAGATGCCGAACCGAGATATTGAGTGCTTGCGCCACCTTCTCTATCATTTGGTAGTGCTTCTCGATGTCATGGAGTATGCAACTGGAAGTAGATGGGAAGTTAGTGTTTCCTTTCCTCTTGTACGAGGGTTGAGCTAACGATTTCACCAGCTACTAATAGATATAAGAGTAGGGGTCCTCTAAGTCTGGGTCAACTTAGGACGGACGGTGTGGTAATGGTCTTCTTGAAAGTTAAGAATGCTTGGATAACTGATGTGCATAAGTAGATTATGTAATTAAAACAATAAGAATTAGCAATATCTTTCCATTTTATTACTTCTTTTTGTGTGAATCATTAGAATTTCGGCGTCCTCCGAATTTTTATGCAGTATGTGTCTTAAACTGCTAATTCATATTGTTTTGATGATTTTATTTTGCAGATATACAGGTAAGGGATAGAGAAAGAAGTTGAAGCCTGATGGTTCGTGCTCAGCGCCTCAAGCTCGCTTAGCGAGTTGTGTCGCTTAGTGGGAAAATGGCCGCTCAACATGAAGAAGCAACTTAGAGAGCCTGCAGTTAGGCAAAAGGGCGCTTAGCACGCATGGTTCGCTTAGCGCCCGACCACTTACTCGTGCTAAGAACGTTTACGCGCTCAACGCGTAGTCGCAGAATTTCAAACTCAATAAGGTTTTAAGCAGAAAAATGGGGGAAGATAAGGTTGTTGGTGCAGAGATAAGAAGAAGCCCTAAAGCTTGAGAGGAAGGAAGAAGATAATCATCGAGAGCCCACTCTTTTTACCCACTTCAGCTTTATTCCCTATGCTTTCACCTTTTACACCCTTTTGTATATTTGAGCCCTTCATGATTATGGAGGGCTAAACAATCCACTGTTGGGGAGCTTCTCACCAAACTCTCTTGATGTAAAAACTCTTACCATCTAGTTAATATTACTACTAGTTTCATTGTTCTTCCTGTGTTGATTTCCATGTACTTGGTTTGATCATCCATTTATATGTTATGTTAGGGTTTAAGCATTGGGAAATGTGGTTAATCCTTAGAACTAGGAAGAGCATCTAAAATGCTTCATTGCTAGGGATAGTGTGAAGTAGTTTAGCCAAGGTGTACATCTCTATTAGTCATGCATTTTGCTTAGTTGAGTTCTTGAGGGATTAAGAAAGAAACTAGGAGAATTAGGCTCTCTCGTGTGAGGAATCACGGTTAGAGTAATTTCACATATGTAGGTGATAATTAGAATAATATTAAATAGAGAAAAATTATCCTAGTTACATCAAGAGAGGTTTTGGTAGGGAGCCCTCGACATAATCAAATCCTGCATTTGCTTTTCATCATCAAGCTCAGTGTTTGTTCCCTTTACTCAGTTCCAGTCTAGAATTGCACCATCGTTTAATTTACAACCAAAATGATTTACTTAGCATTTACCCAATTCGTTCATTAATTGCACACAAATTGAATATGCACTAGTTGAGTACAAACAAAATCCCTATGGAAACGATACTCAGTTTTACCGTTTTAAAGTACTTCTTGGATGAATTGATGCACTTGTCAATTAGTTAACAAGCTTGTTTGCATGTCTCGTCCCACAGGAATGACTAAGTTTTCTTGAGCAATTTGTAAAGCGGCTTCGCCTTTTTAGCAAGCTTGGGGAGGAACTTAGACAGTGATGCTAACCTACCATTCAGTTTTTGGAATTTCTGGATGTTGGTAGGATTGTGCATTTGTTGGGGTTGGCTTTTATTCCTTGATGTGTGATCATAAAGCCTAGGAACTTGCCTCCGCTGACCCCGAAAGTGTATTTTTTCTGGGTTAAGACATATGTCGTATTTGCAGAGTTCTCCAAAAACTTCTTCTAGGTTTGCCACGTGTTGGGCTATGCTCTAAGACTTAACCATGTCGCCGACGTAGACCTCGACATTTTGTCATATCTACTGTTTGAAAATTTGATCCATCAATCTCTAGTATGTAGTGCCTGCATTTTTTAGGCCAAAAGGCATACCCTGTAGCATCCTTAGTGATGAATGTCATTTTTTCCTCGTGCGGAGTATGCATCCTAATCTGGCTGTATCCAGAGTAGGCGTCTAGGAAGCTTAGTTCTTGAATCCGGACGCTTCATCGACTAGCATGTCGATGCTGGGCAGAGGGTATGTATCCTTAGGACACGTCCTGTTCATATCAATGTAGTGGGTGCACATTCGTCATTTTTCGTTGGCCTTCTTGACCATGATGACATTGGTGAGCTAAGTGGAATACTTGACTTCACAGATGAAGTTGGCTTTAAGGAGCTTGTCTACTTCTTCTCTGACTACTTTGCGTCGTTCTTCTCCCATCTTCCTCTTCTTCTGTGATATCGGTTTGGCCTGAGGACATCCACCATACCAAGTCAATGTCATCCCTTTGAGGGACATTGGGAAGACACGACAAAGGATTGCATTGTCATTGGTGTACAGATTTTCCTGAGTGAGAAAAGCATCTAAATGTTCATCTGGATTAGTGGTTCTGTTATACCACTCTAGGTTAAGTGGTTTCTAGCCTAGGGGTATGGCAGCTTCCATGATACGATTGACAAAAGGGTGTTGACGAGAAGTATGCTCGATTGGACAGTGTTTGTGGGAAAGACTTGGATAATCTTGAGTGTTGATTGTGCGTCGGGGGTGTGATTCCCCTTGAGTGCGCTTAGGCAATGTATGAGCAGAGTGCTCTTTGCCCTGTGAGAGTCTGAAATGAGCCTCCAATTGTTCATGTTAGCTTTTAGCTTTCTTAGCTCCTCCTCATGGTGTCACTTTATCTCCGCAATGTGATTCTAAAGTTGTATAAGGGTATCAGTATTTGGCATGGTTGTTGGAGGAGGATTGGAGCCTTCGAAAAGGGGTTTCGCATTTGAGGCCAAACCACATGCTAACCGTGGATTGAAAAAGAGAGGTTGCGGGATATGTTTTACCACGGCCCCATGGTGGGCACCAAATGTACTTACCAAAATTTGGAGTTGTCACACGTCAGGGTTGACGTGACCAAGGTAGACTTCTGGACTTAAGTGACCTTTGTTAGGAGGATAAGAGGGGAAGACTTGCAAAATAAATGACTCTAACGCTTAAGTAAGTACGTGAGTTAGAAGAGTACGAATGAATATATGCGTATGTGAGCAAATGTGTAGTAGGTGTGTAAAGAGTACGAGAAAACCTGGTAATTATAGTGTGGAGAGAAAGTTATGGGCCCTTGTTGATAGAGGTTGTTACGGTGACGTAACAACCCTTGTAGATAAGTATTGACTTGTAAATAATAGCCAGTAGATAATTGTGACTTATAGATAATGTTAGAGATAATGTATAACTTAGAAATAAAAACTAGCAGATAATTATTACTTACGGGTAATATGTAGTTTTGAATATTTGTCAAGAGATAACTATATATTCAAATAATAAGAAGTTAGAGATAACCTATTAGTTAGGTAACTCTGCTAAAGACACATCGTTCATACTCTTGTGTCAGGACTGACATGTAAGATTGACACATACATTTGAGTGGCAGGTAGCATGTCACGTGTATTTTATGAATCCTGAAAAGTACACAATTTTTTGTCTATTATTTGTATTTTTTTTTTTATAGAAGTGTTGTTTATATTATTCTCCAAGTAAAATTAGAACTTTATTTTAGTAAAACATGTAATAGAAAAATCACATTAAAAATTTATGCAAATTATCGAAATAAAACTTAAATTCTAATTAAAAAAAAAATAACACAAACAAAACATAAGTAATTGCATGTAAATTTTCTCCATATCTAAGTTTTGTCCCTGTCCCAATCCACCCCTTTTGACTTTCAACAATTTCACTTTTGAATTTTACTCTTTTCGTTGTCCTAATCTGCTTTGGAAAACAACAAAGTGGCGAACCCCAACCACTTACAGTGCAATTGCCGCCGCAAGTCTCCCCTCGCATTCTTTGACCTTTAACAGTTTAACTTCACTCATTTTGTGGACTCCACTTGCTTTCTATATATATATATATATATATATATATTGACAGTCAAGCTTCATTGTATATCTTCTCTCTGCTTCAAGAAATTATACTAGTATATGGTTAGATACTATGTAGTCCTGGCTAATTTTTAAGGAATACATTATTATATTTTTTAATTTTAATAAAATAATATATTAATGTATAAAATTGGTCAAATTCATAATGATTATAATTTTAAATTATCTAATAATTTTTCTACTACCACATTTATGATTATGATTGTCGCAAGTTCTCTACTCGAGTTAAACATTTGCCATCAACGAATTACTATGTTTTAAACTATTATTTTTCTCTCTTTTTAGGGGGTGGGAGTCGTCATCTAATACAGTAGATCCAAAATATTACGTTAGTATTGCCATAATTTTTTCTTAACGTTCCTTCTATTTCTTTCAAGACTTTTAATTAATATTATTTTAATATCACACATAAACTTGTAGGAACATGAAAATTAGTGTTCAATTTCATTTCATTTCATTTGTGTAAAATTTTTTTAAATCAATAATTATTGTCATGCATCGCAAATATAATTAATTTTTTACCCAGTAAATTAGAGAAACTCGTGATTTCTATCAGGATAAAAAAAACTTGTAAAAAATAAAAAATGAGGACAAGAAAATAAAAATCAAGGATAATAAATATACTTAATTTCAAGTGTACGTGTTCAATGAGGTGGGGACCAACACGCACCTTTCAGCCATATAGACTTTAGTTATTTGTACGGCGTGGTTCACGTGAAGTTGAAATTTTTGAGATGACTGCAAATGAATAATAATAATAATAATAATAATAATAATAATAATAATAATAATAATAATAATTGACTAACAAGGTATCCGTTTCAGCTTCGTTGGACATTTTTTGCAGAGTGCAAACTTCGGTCAAAATATTCTTAGGGTTTATCTCTGTATACTGATATGTTTGAAAACTATATATTAAAAAGTAAAAATCATGAATTAAAACAAGAAAAATATACTACTTTTCTAAATTTATATAAATCGACTTTGACATACCATTTCACTTAATTTGTAACTTTTTTATTTAACTAAAAAAATTGTTTGACCTTATTAATTCTTTCAATTTACCTACTTAAACTTTTTTCGAAGAGAAATTGAAACGTTAACAGCAACTAACCCTATAATTTTTTTAATCTTAAATAATGCTAGAAAGTTTTTATCTTAAATTATTTTTATAAATAAATTATTAACTTATCACTCCTTCTTATATAATTGTTTCTGTGGCAATCTTTTTCGATCGTTTTCTAGTTCTAACTATTGAGCTACCCTTTATCTAATTTATTCCCCTTACGCAAATCACCTATATTAAGCATCTAAGGTGAGACTTCATGGAATTTCTTAACATGGAATTTTTTTTTCCTTTCCTTTGTGAAGGAAATTTAAAGACAGGGAGACTGAGAGAGAGAGTCACAAAAACTAACAAAGGTAGATAAATAACATTCATTGGAGACACCTTTTTTTTTTTTCTTTTTCCTGCTCTTTAAATATCTATTTTTTTTATCAGTCCTGCTCTTTAAATATCAGTGTAGTGTGGTTGGCTTCTCCAATAAAATAATAACAAACTCAATATTATAATTTTGAATCTAAAAATAACAAGAATTGTATTACCCCCCACCTCCCCCCTAGCTACCCCCTCATTTAAAAAATTAACCCTTTACTTTTTGTCCTGTTTTCTTCCATCACCTTTCCACTTTTTTTACATTAATGCTAATCGGCACATGTATGTATAATTCATGTCTGAAACAGAAAAAAAAAAAAAAAGGTAACAGATTGTTCTCGAAACTTGATTTATGTTGAAGTTTTAAAATATTGTAATCTGATTTCATACGGCAGTTGAATAATCTATTAAAATTTATAAGGTTAAAAAAATGAAATTTTAAATATTTTCATGCTTTAAGTTTAAATAGCCACATACAATGATTTTTTTCTCGTTAATTTTAACTACACCTGCGTAACTGTGTATATTTTGACATATTTAAAACCAAATATTATAAAGAATTGGCAACTTGCATTTTTTTTTTCTTACTGCAACTTGCATATCTTGTTAGGTTCCTGCAAATAATGATATTTATGAAACTCAGCCGCTTACTTGTCACGTGCAGAAAAAAACACCAATAATTTTTAAAAAAAAATGTATGCAGTTATATATGCCAAAAAAATAAAATAAAAAGTAAATAAATAACATAATAAATTAATATTATTTAATTATTTTTTACTTAATATATGGTAATACTTAATATACATAATCAATAAAGGTCATCATAATCGATTAGGTGAGGGAGGGAGCATAATCGGTTCCAGGAGAAGAAGATCATCGATTATATTTTGACAACATAATCAATTATGTTTTGTCATCAACGTCTTCTTTCATCTATTTTTTTTTCATTTTTTCGAAAAAATTATAACAAAAACTGTGGGTTTTAAACTTTTTATTTCTTCCATTCTTCACTACCAGGCGCAATTTCCATCATTCCTTCACTTCTTTGCTGTTTCCTTTCTTGTCCGTTAGAGTAGAGTACCATATTCTTCTTCCTTGAATTTTTTATTACCATAAAAAGTTTCCGTCGTCTACAAGGATGGTCGATTTTAAAAAAATAAAAATAAAAACGTTAAGGAATTAAAATAAGACGGAAGTGGGAGAAAATTACAGTAATATAATAAATTATAAAATTAAAAGTTTGACAAAATTAACTACATGATAAGATGTTAATGGAATATACTTTCAATGAATGGAAGAGAAGCATCCACGTCTGCCCGGCCTTAAACCTAGTACATCTTGCCGACAATGTACCCATTAAAAAAGCAATACGCCAATACCTCTTATTTAGCTTTAAACTCAACTCAACTTTCTTCCCATTTACATTGTTTATTCCTAAATGGAAATTATAAATAAGGGTATTGCTAACTAGTGTAATTAAAATATTAGTTAAGAAATTAAAATAAAAAATATTTATTATAAAATTATAAGAAAGTGTAAAAAAATTATAAATAATATAATTTTATATATTTTAATAAAAAAATTAATTTCTTAATCGATGTCCTTAAGTGTACGTATAAATAATAGTGTAATCTTTGTATCCACAACTAGAAAATGACAACTTGTCATTAATTATGTGTGTTTGTTTTAATGTATGAGTTCATGCTTGGTTTATAATTAAAATTAATGTTACATGCAACTGATAAAAGTAAATTGAAAGCTAAAGTAATGATTTTGTTCCTTTTATAAAAGTATTTTTAGCCTCAAAAGTCATCTTCTACTTGAGCTATATTTAGAAAAATTAGTTAAAAAATTAGTTAATAGTTAGTTGGAAGTTAAAAAATTAATTTATTAAATTAAAAGTGTTTAATAAAATTAATAATTAAAAAGTGTAAAATGACAAAAAATAATAAAATCATAATTTATTTAAAAAATAACAAGAAAACTGTTTAAATATATAAAAAATAAAATTAAAAATATAAAAAATTAGAAGTTAAAATATAATATTTTTAAAAATATTATTTCAAGTAGCATTTCAATTCAATAAAAATAAAAAACGACTGAAAAACTACTAAAATAATTATCAAATAAATTTTTCAATTAATAAACAAAAATTAAAAATTAATTAAAATATTTTATCCAACTTAATATTGATTTCCATCTTAGACTCCTCAAAACGGTCATTCAAGCAAAACTAACAAATTATTACTTCACACGAAATGATACCATGAAATTCGGGTAACATGAACGTATTAGATTCACAAACATGTCCTATATAAACATGCCTCTATTTCTTCACTTGTTTTGAGATTAATTGTAATATGTTATAAAAAAAGTTTGAGAAAAAATGGTTATATGGTCACAATATAAAATGTTTTCCGCTATCAGATAATTATTTGTTCTTATTTTGTTTTTGAAGAAGGCATTTCGATGGATTGAGAAGAGATGATGTTTATAATCAGTCTATAATCTCAACCCTTAAGCGATATGAAATTTTGTAATTATCAAAATATAAAGATCCTAATAATGTGGATTAAAAATCAAAACAAATAATAAGATAATTATTATAAAAATAACAAATTTATTATATATAATAACTTAGGATTTAGGATTGGGAGTTTGAAATTAGGATTTATAATTATAACCAACCATGTAAAATTGTTTTACATTATTAACGTATAACCTAATTTCTCTTTTATTTTTGCATTCTAAACCACAAAATATTTCACAAAATGTTCGCACAGTCGTCCATAAGCCACTAGAGCGTCTATACATGTGTGAGAGATTTGCCAAATAAATAAATAAATACATGTGTAAGAGAGAAAACGGAACACATATATGAAAAATTATTTTATACAGTAGTTTATTATGAATCTGGTTTTGGTCAATTTATATGTGGTATGTTGGTGAATTTTTTAATTAAAGAAAAAGAGTTAGTTTAATTAAGAATCACGTGAGCATTAATGGATATCATAGATACATAGTGGTCCCGAATCATACAATAATGTCTTGAAATCAAGGTAAATAGTTTTACATCTGTTTAAAAAAAACAATTGTTTTTATTTTCAAAAACAAATTAAAGAATAAAAATTATTTGATAAAATGGGTTTCATTTTTCAGTTTTGAAATTATTCACATTGCATATTTTAAATAATTAATTGTTTCTTCTTTTTTGGCTTTAGAAAATATGTATAAAAATACTTTAAAAAATGTACAAATAATTACCAACATTGATGCATGTTAAAATAATTTTCTATCCGACATGTCTAGTATTATTTTGATTTATATAAATTTTTGTTTTAAAAACTATTATCTTTATAAGCATATTTTTTAGTATTTATTTAAATATATACAATAAGAGATATTAATAATAAAAAACATTTTTTAGTCCATCTTGTTGTTCCTGAATCAATAGCTTGACATTTAAAAATGATATTTCAATATTGAAGGTGTGACTATTATTACACCTTAATCAAAATCTAAATATTTCTCCCAAATTGAGAATAAAGATTAAGTAAAAGAAAGAAAAACAATGAAAAATATCACCATTATCTTTATAATTATAATACATGAAACAAAATTATTATATTTCTTTTTATTTAGTAATATTTATGTCATGCTATAAAGTATAAATATACTCATTTGTTAATTTCCAGCCATTTTTTTCTTTCTTCTCTACTAGATCAGTAAACAACCATCTTAATTAATGGGTTTTTTTTTTCTCTTCTTTTCCCCTCCTTTCCTTATTTTTTTTTTCACAAACTACACCAGCTGTAAAAGTTTAACTAGTGTAATAAAATTTTAATTTTGGATTGTAAGGTGGAAAATTTTGGCATAAAATTATTTCGCATATTAATATCATACATGCATTACATTTTTATTCAAGCTTTCATAAATGTTTATTTGATTCTCTAGTCTTTCCGTCGAGGTGATTCAACTGTCTCTTCTTTAATCACATAACTTTTATATACTCTCATGTATATAAAGAAAAAAAAAATTCTCTTTTGATAAGTTAGTAAATTTTAGTGTAATCAAATATATCTTTATTTTATATAAAAAAAATACATTACAATTTATATTTTTAAAGTAGAAAAAAACAGTGCATTAATATTTTTTATTTTTTCTATAAACGTATAAAATAATATAAATGTGTTAATATACGGATAAAATATAATTAAAGTATTTGGAAATACATTTTTTTTTTGTCTTCCAATAATAGGAGGGGGTTATACTAGTATGACCGGCTATAACCCGCTTGGATGTCAACTCGAAGGGGTGGGTTGACCGTAATAGGAAGTTACCCGAATTGGAAAACGAAGTTTACCAAAAGGTTTTAAGGTAGGAGGATTACCCTAAGAGGAAGTACTAATTGTGCGAATAACAAATGCATTATTGCGTCGTAAACCTCGTATTCTGCCCTAATATTTATAGCCAATTGCCAAGTTGCTTTTCCCTTTTTTATGTGTTTCCGCTGCCACGTGTAGGTCTCACTTTTTGGTCTTTGGCCAATATTGTAATATTGCTGGAGGAAAATTCACGAACAAAAGGTGGGGACCAACACGCACCTTTCAGCCATTATCATTTTGTCCCATGATTGGACTTGGACAAGACACTTCTTTACTTTAATTTATCATGTGAAAGGTCATGTTTGACCCTTGCACTATAGTATTTTTAACTTTATTTTGAAGGCATATATTAATAAATATTCTTAGGTAGTTAAAAAATTAAAAAATATTTTTTTATTAGAACTTGTAAAATTGTGTTGTCTAAATTTTTTTATGCTTTTTTATAATTTTTATAATAAATATTTTTTTTTTATTTTTTAATTAATATCCTAAAAATACTTATTAATAAAATTTTATTTTTAATGTTATAAGATAGTCATTAAAAATAAATAAACTTACTACTGTATACGAAA